>NC_047137.1:0-300000 GCF_009829125.3 Periophthalmus magnuspinnatus
AGTTTTCAAAACTGGATTGTGTGAAAAAAGGTGTTATCATTAAGAGAATGTTGCATTAACTATAAGATTGCTAACCAAGTTGCTGCAGGTTTCAAATCTATTCTTTGTTGGTGGTGTACCATTAATAAAAAGTAGATAGAATTAATTATATTCATTACAATGTTATGTATCAGGCCAATTTAACTAGAGCTGCTGTACAAACCAGATTCTTACTGCCTCTGGAATTAATGATGTAATAGGTGATTGGTTTTCTGATACCTTCGGAAAATGGAAAACTTTCTTTCTCTCGCTTTTCACTTCTCTTAGCATAATTCTAACCATACTGACGGTCTGTGGCTGTTGTTTCATCCCTTTTCAGTATACACACAGGACATTCAGTATAAACATACTATATAATGTTGTTTTGGGAAATTCATGTTTTTGATTTTGGGTTGGTTTAATAATAGCATAATCATGTACAGTACTATGGGTATATGTGGTGTCTTCGGACGGTTGCCGGGAGCGGGGCCACAAAAAGTCTTTTCCATTTAAGTGAGAAGGTGAAAAAAAAATGTCAATACTATAATAAATGGGTTTTTAGATTTTGTACCCATAAATCCACATACTTTAATTTAGCAAAATTATTTGCATTTATTCTACTCATGAATTTGTATGCTTTTGTTATTATCCTTAGTATTATACTTGCTTAAATGGTTTAGGATGTAATATTATGTTTTTAATTTCTTCCATTATTATTACTTGTTGTAAATATTACCTTTTATTTTTCATAGTTGGGTTCACACCATGTAGCATGGTGTGAAAAGGGGGAATTGTAAGGTATTTTTTAACAATGTAATACTACCCCAGATGCCTGTAGCCCTATTCACCAAAGACTGTGTGACCCCCACCCTGAGAGGGTCATAAAGCAATCTGCAGCACTGGGGCCAAGAAGATAGCATCTATGATCAGGGCCACTTCCTATCTGTAGCCCTGTTCACCAAGGACTGAGTGACCCCCACCCTGAGAGGGCCATAAAACAATGAGATTGATTGACTTAAAAACACACATTGTTGGATTTTGCCAAAAGGTTTTTAATGTGTAACCACATGTTGACGAGAAGAAGACCCACCTCTGGGAGACCTATAAAAGCTGAAAACACAAACATCTCAGGACTCTCTTCCTATCCTTTCCTGAGAGTCCGGTGCTCCATTGTTAACTTTACCTGTGAGGAACTCATTAAACCCTTCTGACTTATATTTCAGTCTCCTCGTCCTCTTTGACGCTTTCATCAGAAACAAATTTTCTTACAACACCTTCTATGCCGCGCCAGTTTTTTTCATCTGATTATTATAAGGTATTTTCTAGCAGTGCAGCGCTACATCAAGCTAGTGTCTTGATTTACTAACACGAAAGTAAATGACACGTGCCCATGAGGGCATGAGGGACGTATGGAATGTACGGAACACATGAAAATTTTTTGCTCGTCTCAGGACTCTGTTCTGTCCTTTCCGGAGAGTCCGTTGCTTCATTGTTCACATTACCTGTGTGCAACTCATTAAACCCTTCTGACTTTATGCTTCAGTCTCTTGGTCTTTGATGCTTACAATAGAAACGAACATTCTTACATTATTCTTATTGCAGTAATAATTTTTAATGATAATCATGTCTTTTTATTGTCTAGCAATAACTCCACATTCCTTTATTCCATGTAACTCCTTTTTAATCATCAAACACACTGTACAGATCTTTATTCAGATTTAACAGTTTCATGTCGCTCTGTTGTAGATGAGGTAAACCAGCACGAACATTTGAACGTGTATTGCGCAACGGACTCCATTTTCTTCTCTTTTTTGCATAGCATGATGGGATATAGAAGTGCGTGAAGTGTGCACGGATGCACGCTTCGGTTACGTCCGATCTCGTGTAGGGTGCGTTTAAATGGGACAGCCCTTGTCGCACCGGAAATTATGTAACTGCCCTTCGATGCACACTTCGAATGGTGATTCTAAGGCCAGTTTGGCGAATTGGGACACGGCCACGGCCAGAGTGATGCCCCAGCGTTGACTGGGAGGATCCCGGCGACAATTGCGCTCTGATTGGTCATCTTCGAGGGACTACGAAAGCACATTACCATAATGACACTAACGTATTTAAAGAGCCCCATGCCTCTGCTTTGACATGCCATTTGAATATACATGACAGCACAATTGGTTGCGGAGTTACAGTGTGTGTTAAAATGTTAAAAATAATAAATAGCATAAATACAATAAGTTCATTATTATAATACATAAGGTTAAAAATTTAAATTATTTCAGTGTGGTAGTAAAGGTCATGTCTTTGTGAAAAGGTATATATGTAATTTCTTGTGAGTTAATGCACTGTATTGGTTTTATTCTTTGAACACAGTGATGTTAATGTACGGTTCATTTTGTGCACCAGTAAAACACAAGTGTGTTGAATTTAAAATAATATTTTATTTTTCAATAAAGAAGGGTTCGGTGAATGTGCATATGAAACTGGTGGGGTTCAGCACCTCCAACAAGGTTAAGAACCACTGTCTTGGAGATAAGATGAGGAGCTCAGTCACACGGAAGGAGCTCAGAGTAGAGCCAGCTAAAGTGACTCGAACATCATTTAGGATGCCCCCCTGGACACCTAGGGAGGCTGGCCTTAAAAGGCCTTGGGGTCCCACCAGTGGAACTGGGAGACGTGTCTGGGGACAACAACTCAGAAAGTATTGATAAATGCATCGGCAAAACAATCTACATAGCTATAGAATTAAGAGAACTTGGTTTATTTATTTCAAATCAGATCATGAATGACTAGTGAGAAATGTTCATGTTAAGTTAACAAAAAGTTAAAACAGAAATAGATATGGCTTGAAAATTATTTTAAAAATTAGATTAAATTATATATTATCAGTGATGGGGCACTGTGTCTTTTCCTGTTTTAAAGTTATCTGTGCATACAGAAAACCCTACCCAGATATCAACTTTCATGTGGTGATGTCAGTTCATGTTAGAGACTGATACTAACACTGCATAATGTTGTAAATGAAGCAATAGGAAACATAAGCCTTATTTGTCTCACAATGGGGAATTTCAGTGTTGCAACCAAAGTTCAAAAATAGAAGGAGAATAGAAAAAGGCAAGCAAAACCAGGAAAAACAACTAAAAACAGATTAATTGCTATATCAAAGAGTAAGACTAAAACAGCTGGAGCTGAAGCCAACAGTTCACTAAATCTGCATCCATTAATTCATTTGGTGGGGGAAAAAATGTCTAAACACAAATTTGGAAATTAAGGAAACCGAAGCACAGTAGATATATGAATCTATCTGAAAATTTAAAGAGGGGGTATTATACAAAATCAACCTTTTGGAGCTTTCTACCATGTTACAATGTTTCTTCATCAAAAACATGCCTGAAGAGATTTTATATGTCAACCATGCATGTTTGAGTAATTTAACAATCTTGCCCGGGCCCTATTTGAGCCCCCCTTATAATTAGCAGCACAATTCTGTCCAATGCTCAGCCTACTTCACCCATGCTCCCACACAACCAGTCTCCATAAATAGACAAAAGCATGATACAAAACAATACACTACAACTTATTTATTTTATTTATTTGTTTATTTGATTGGGACAGTGCATGTTAATGAACATACATGACAAAAGCACGAATGTAAACACGCCAGATTGTAGCCGTACGGCTAATTTCCACTCGTAGTCCCACGGGTCATGGTCACAGGGATCAAAAATACAACAACAATAAAATTTACATTAAACAATGATCAGGCCTTAAATACAATTTTCCAACCATACAATCTTACAATCTTAGTCACTTTGCACAAAACTCCATTAACATTCACTCAGCTCATTATTCAGACCCACATGCAGCATACAATACTAAAACGGTCCATAAAGGATGCACAATATATAATAAACAGCCTGGCACTTAGTGTGTGCAAGTTTGGTTTGCCCAGAGCCAATTTTTCAGTTGAGCCTTAAATGAATTATATGTTGGGCACTCCCTCAAAGTTAAAGGGAGGCTATTCCACAGGTTCCCACCTCGGACAGACAGGACCATCTGACCAAAGGTGGTATGTCTGTGGGGTATGACCATATCTCCTCTGGCGGAGGCTCGTGTGGTTCTTTGTGTGTTTTCTTTACTCTTGATAAATTCTTTTATTGGTGGAGGAGCGAGAGAGTGCAGAACTTTATAGATCAAACATGCTGAGTTTAGATTGATCATGTTTTGAAAATGCAGTAATTTATATTTGTATAGAATATGGCAGTGGTGATGTGACAATGTTTTTTTGTCCAGTGTTTTTAAAGCTTACAAGCTTACTTCACAAACCTGATGCGATGTGCAGTAGTTTAATTAACAAAATACACCCTGATTTTGTTGTGATGGCACTCTGAAGGGGTGATTAGCAATTAATACTCCACAGAAGCTTTCTACTAGTTAAAAATACAGCAGCAGGCTTTTAACAGGAACTAAGAAAAGGAAGCATATCGCCCCTGTGCTGGAGTACCCTCACTGGCTTTCTGTCGAGTTTAGAATTAAATTTAAAGTTCTTCGCCTGACATATAAAGCCAAAGAGGGCATGGCCCCATCATTCAAACAGAGCACTTTGCTCCCCAAATGCAGGACTACTTGTGGTTCCTAGAGTGTCTAAAAGCACAGAAGGAGGAATAACTTTCACTTACCAAGCTCCTGTGTTATGGAATCAGCTCCCTGCCTATGTTAAAAAAGCGGTCCTCGCAGTCTATACATTTAAGACCGGGGCTTAAAACGTTCATCTTTGAATTAGTTTATGGCCTGGCCAGTTAGGAGCAGAAATAAAACCTGCAGTTTTAGTTAAGCTGCCTTAGGAGCAGCTATGTTGGGGAAGTATGGTAACCTGAGCACTATCTTCTGTTTTCTCCTATATTCCCCGTCAACAGCCTTCACTATTCAGTTCACCTGGAGTTTGTTCATTGCTATTCACATGTTGTTTCCTGTCTCACTCCCCTCTGGGGAGTGCAACTGTTTCAGATGCCTAGCCACTGACCGCCCAGTGATGGCTGGACCCTAGATGCCCCTCCTGTGCTCTGATCCTGTTCTGTGGACCCTCTCTTCCCTCACGTGGCTGGATGACTCAATACCTGACTAGGGTGGCTGTAACCCTACCGTGGATAAGCCTCTGTCTGGCTGTTGAGTGGGCTCTGGCCCTGCACATTAATCATGGACACATTTGCAGTCTGCCCCTCCATGGGAGTGGAGGGGCCTCCTCCTTCACTGCAGTTCTCCTCAAGGTTTCTCTTTTTACCACTGGGATTTTTGAGTTTTTCTTTGTGAAGAAGGAGGGTCTAAGAACATGGGATGTTCTGGGACAGTTACCAATTTGCTTGTTTTCTGTTGATTAATTTGCTTGTCTGTTTCTGTTTCATTGTTGATTTTCTACCTTTATGTTAGTTAAATCAATTATCATGTTCACCCGTAAGAGGCAACTGCTGTTGTGATTTTGGGCTTTATCCAAAGTTTGAGATATGAATGCAAGTGCTCCCAGTGTTTCGAGGTGAGACAGGTCAAAATGACTGAAAATCTGCTCTTTCATTTTCCATTTGCACAAAAATAAACCAACATACGGGATTCATATGTGACAAATGAGCACTAGGTTTCACCGCACAGCCCCTTTAAACAGATGTGGGGGCTATGACGATCACTTGAAATGTATGTTCTGTGCCCAGGATGGAGGAAACATGATGATGGAAACATGATCACAACTGCAAGTTTAGGGGAATATATTAACCTGGATTAACTCTACAGAAATTCAACAATTCAAATTTTGATTTGATAAATGTACTAGTAAAGATGATAATTTTGGTTACAGGAATATGCACATACACCAATATATATTATATATAATTAGTTAATGAAGCATATTATACTGATGCTGTATGTATGTCATCTCTTTTAGACAAAAAGTAAAAAAAAAATTTAAAAAAAATTAACTATGTAACTTTTTTTTACTGTGAGCATGGTTACCACCAGCAATTTGACCTGTGACGCCACCTACTTAACTCCATGGAGAGAGATTAAAATTTATCCAGTGCTCCACCATACTGTGAAATATTCTAAGAAGAGCAAAACCATCTTTATGAAGACAAGAGGGTGACGGACCCTTCACAAGAAAAAATAAATAGTGCACCTTTACATTTTAAACAAAAAACTCTAAACATGTTGAAGAAAATACAACAACCTACGCAGAAAGAACTGCACAGGATTATATGACCTCTGGATAAGCACTACTACAGTCCAAATGTTGCTGCTGAAGGTATTTTGCCCAGCTCTAAAATGTACATGTAATTAGTATTAATATTTGCTTAACAATATTGATACCCACATTTTATTAAGTCAGTATCTATAAATAAACACTTCAATACTGATACTCCCATTCCTATTTGGATTAGCAGTAAATGATACATAATTTAATTTTAACTGCTTACCTGTATCTGTGAATTCAGCGAGTCCGGCCCTCTTGTTTTTCCTTTAACTCTTTGTCGTCTATCTGCGGCAGTTCCTTCAGCCTCCACATCCTCTGCAGCTGTTTAAAAATCTTGGGGTGCTCAGCAACCAGTGGAAAATGCTCGGGTTGGATTGCGCCATGGACAATATCACAGCCAATTTACTACAAACAATAATAATATGATATCAAATCTCCACAAGCTGCACTATAAACATTCTACTATGGCAATAAATTGCATCCTTTACTGCTAAATGACTTGATGTCTACTGTACTCTGTTTCAATTCAATTAATTTTTGTAAAGCCAAATATCTCCACAGTAGTTGTCTCTTAGAGGTGAAGATGCTAATTGATTTAATCAACAGAAATCAACAATGAAACATTTAATCAACAGAAATCAACAATGAAACAGGAACAGACAAGCAAATTGTTTCTTTATCAAAATTTAAAGCGAGACTTTAGAACCTAATATCAACTATTATCATTCATTCTCAATCACGTTATCAATAGCACTCCACCGTTTCCCCTCACCATTGGTCCATAGTGGGCTGGTTGGACACCACCAGCTCCTGGATAGACGCACACTGTTGAAGAATCTGCTCCACCACAGAATCCACTGTCTCCCGTGGATGCCCTCTCTCCCTTGGGTCCACTGTCTCCTCCCTCTCCTCTGGGTGCTCTGTATCCTCTGGTTGCTTTTGACTCTGGGCTGATTTAGGCCATGGCACCAAGGTCAGCAAACAGAAAGTATTAGTGAAGTCTGCTCTTATAAAAAATAAATAAATAAATTAAAAATAATTCTCAACATTATTAAACATTTTAAGTTGCGGGGAAGCTGGCCCGACGTGGTCAAAGTAGGAGGCAGACTCAGAAAATTGCCATTTGACAAAATTTTTTTGAAGCACCGTGGTAAACCGTGGACAAAAAAATAATACATATTTGCAAAAAATAAAAAATAAAAATAACTATTCTCAACTTAACAAAGCAACAGAAATTAAGAAAGTAAGGAGAAAATCCACATGTACCCTGGTTACACTGATGTCTACCCGAATGTCTAATTGGTAGTGATGTGATGTTCTGTATCAAGGCTTCGGAGCGTGTGCCGAGTAGGGGAAGGCTCGTTTCCATAATGCGCGTATCGAGGCTTGCTTCATTTAGGGGAGGAGCTCAAAATGATGACGTCCGAAGCCTCGCTGTCCGGCTGTACCACGTGACTGAAACAGTAAGTGGTTTCGGATTTTGCCGCGAGTAACACCTGTAGCGCAGGTAACAACCTGTGTTGTCGCTTGGATGACAGTGTCAGACACAAACACAAAACGTGAGAGCAGACGCAAATATTGAGGTCCAACGCTACATGATGAAGCAAGGCTGGAGGACCCCCTTCAATACTGGGAGAGACAGAAAAATGTGTATCCAGGGCCCATGTATATGTGTGTGTATTTATATAAGTTAGCAGTGGCATTCTTGTATACGCCTGCCTCATCTGTGCCTTGTGAGCGGGTGTTTTCCGCATATATACATATACACAGTGTATGTGTGTATGTATATATATATATATATATATATATATATATATATATATATATATATATATATATATATATATATATATATATATAATGTATAATGTATGTATAACTTATAATGTATAAATATTTTTTTATAATTTTGTACATGGCTGGGGAGAGCCTCTCACTGGGTTCAAATCCGAACTACAATGACAACTGAATCTGGGTTACCAGTGCCGTAACTGCCGTAACCCCCAAGGGTCCATTCTGGGGCCGTTGCTCTTCAGCTTGTACATCAACGACTATTTGTGACGATGTAGAAATCGTGATGTACGCTGATGACACAGTATTCCTTACACACAGTCCTGACGCAAATTCTGCCGCAGCTAAGTTATCTGTGGCAATGGTAAAAGCAATAGAGTGGTTTAACAAATCTTTCCTTACTCTGAATACGGACAAAACTGTTACAATGTACTTCTCAAACAAACAAAGTCAAAGTGTATGTCCAAACATTTATGTCAATAGTTGCATGATTAAAAATTTCGAGGAAGTTAAGTACCTGGGAATCATATTAGACCCTACCCTTAATTTTAAAAAAACATATTAAAAAGGTCTGTAATGTCTTGAAATTCAACATTGCTAACTTCCAACATATTAGAAGCTCATTATCATTAGAAGCAGCAAAATCCTATCTCAACGCTATGATTATATCTCACATTTTGTATTGTATTTCCTCATGGTCTCAAGCCAAAATAACAGTACTAAATCCTCTCAGATCATTGCATAATCAGGCTACCCTCGTGGGTATCATCTGATAGCGACTACACTGTATTTATTCTGTTATTTGTTGTTTATGTCCTGCACTTTAGCTCCTGTACTGTATTATATTGCATATATTTTATATTGTATTGTTTATGTTCTGCACTTTAGTTCCTGTATTGTATTATATTGCTTATATTTTATATTGTATTGTATTTTTCACCTGTTCAGGGACTACAGATGGAAATTAGCTTCGGCTACAATCTGGTGCAAAGCATCTATTAATGTTTTTTTTGCACACTGTCCCTTCAAATAAACTAATAAATAAATAAGTTGTACATAAAGTGGGATATTGCAGTTTAACAATTCGGTATTTTGGCCAGTGTCTACACCACTTTATTAACAGTAGAGGGCACTGTTTCCCTTCTATGCCGTGCCAGTTCTTTTCATCTTATTATTGTAAAGTATTTTCTAGCAGTGCAGTGCTACATCAAACTAGTATCTCGATTTACTAACACGAAGGTAAATGACACGTGGCCACGGGGTGCTGACCTATGGAATGTACCGGAACTCATGAAGATTTTGTGCATGTCTCAGGACTCTCTTCTATCCTTTCCTGTTGCTTCATTGTTCACATTACCTGTGTGGAACTCATTAAACTCTTCTAACTTTATGTTTCAGTCTCTTGGTCTTGGTCTACAATAGAAACGAACATTCTTACTTATTGCAATAATAATTTCTAATGATAATAATGTCTTCTTATTGTCTAGCAATAACTGCACATTCCTTTATTCCATGTAACTCCCCACCTTTTTAATCATCAAACACACGGCCTGTACAGATCTTTATTCAGATTTAACAGTTTCATGTCGCACTGTTGTAGATGAGGTAAACCAGTATGGACATTTGAACGTGTATTGCGCAGTGGACTCAATTTTCTTCTCTTTTTTGCGTAGTCGCGGTGCATAATGGGATGTAGCAGTGCATGAAGTGTGCATGGATGCACGATTCGGTTACGTCCGATCTCCATGGAAACGGTGAAAAGGGCAGGGCAGGTTTGTCGGGCACATTCAGTAGGGTGCGCAAAAATGGGACAGCCCTTGTCGCGCCGGAAATTACGTAACTGCCCTTCGACGCACACTTCGAATGGCGATTCTAAGGACAGTTTGGCGAATTGGGACACGGCCTGTGTCTCGTGTGAAGAGCTGCTGACAGGAGCAGGAAGAAAAATAAATTAAAGCTGCAAGCGGTATCGAACGGCCCTCGCGGGCTGTGCTTCCCACTCAACCGACCCGGCACTCCGCAAACATTCACGTTTACACATGGACGGTCTGGCTCCGAGTGTCATCTGCCGAACCCTCATATACTCGACAGCAGGTGGTGATGATTGTGCTAATGCTCTCCAGGTGCGCACGGGAGGAGTAGGAACTCCGCCCAGCTCCGGATTCAGACAGGTAGGGGAGGGGGAGAGCACACAGGGAGACAGACAATGCAAGCATCATGACACCATTAGAATAACATGGGCTCTTTCGCGCATCGCCATGGCAACCCAGTGAAAAAAATGACATGGGTCCTATTGACTTTTTTGATCAGGATGACATTAAGTGTCATGGTGCCAAATTTCACATTATTCCATGAAACTAATATTTTTCTGATGAATGGGAAAATTTGGGAGGTTTCTCATTAGGATAACGCGCATGGCAACACGGTGCAACACAGTGCAAAAAAACACATGAGTCTGATTGACTTTATTAATTGGGATGACCCAATGGAGTTTTGTGTCAAATTTGGTAACATTTGGGAAAACTAAATTTTCGGCCCTCCATACAAATGTATTTGTTATTCTGTAGGGGGCGCTGTCGCGCCAAATTTCTTTCTTTCACAAACAGTAGAATTAGGCAGGAAAGTTTTACAACTGATTCGAATTTGAGCCAAATTGGACTTTGTATGCGCGAACAGGAGCAAATTTTGAAATTTGAAAATTGCTAAAATTTTGATAAAATTTTGCAGCTTCACCGCACGGAAACCATAATAGGCATCATCATGAATTGGATAACTTTTGATGCCCCACTTGTCTATATATATATATATATATATATATATATATATATATATATATATGTGTGTATATATATATATATATATATATATATATATATATGTGTGTGTATATATATATATATATATATATATATATATATATATATATATATACGCACATATTATAAGAAAGTAGAAGCAGTGCTTGAAATACAAAACAATTTTAAGTTTGTAGATGTATTAGCTTATACTTGATAAAAGAGGGAGCCACTCTCATAACAACAGTGCATCGTTCAGACATACAGCAGCTATGTTTGTGTAGGCCTCTGTGAACACGGAGATCAGAGGTCACAATGGAGGCGGCTAGGGTTGTGGGGATGCCCAGAGAGGCCATAGCTTCACTGCACAAGAATTTAATGCACACTGGAGCAGAGAGCCTTCCTTCTATATCCAGCTGTGAAATATACCAGAGACAGAGCTCAAATAGGGTTTAGAGCTGTGTTAAGCATTGTCCATAAAAGCAGCGCTCTTACTCCCTGTATAGAAATAATTGTTTTATTTTGTAGACAGGATGTGATGTCTGTTGCGTGCGCTTCTCTCTCCATGTGGCGCTCACACTGTATGGCCGCTGTTGCGCCATACAGAAGTTGTATCAAATAAATATGCTGAGCAGAGGCTGAATACTCAATTCGATTAAGGATCATTTTTTCCCAATTATGAAGAAATACTTCTGTCCAAAACATACAGGTTATGGGCCCAGTCACACGAGGCAACGCGGAGTCAACACACTGACAGAGAAGCCGAGAAGGTGTGCATGTGGCTACTACAGACTTGGACAGAAGAAGGACAACTCGACCGCAAACGTGAAGTATTACACAGAGCACTACTCAAGAGTTTAATTCATAAACAAAGCATTCATTCTCGAAGAAGTAACCGCAGTATTTTACGTGAGCTAACAATCTAATTAGCATAGCAAAGTGCAAGTTTAGCTAACAAGGTGCGAGCCCGAGAGCAACATGGCGGCTCGTGCTACAGGAGCATTGTCCCCGCAACTTTATTTCGATGGATCAGAAGACAAATACGACCTTTGGGAAACAAGATTTTTGGGACATTTACACATTCTAAACTTGAAAGACACTATTCTAAATGAGCCAGTTGGAGATGAGCAAACGTCAGCGGACAGAACAAAGAATCCGGACTGTTATGCAGAGCTAATAAGCCTCATTGATGATAAAAGCCTTTCACTAATCAGGCACAATGCTACATACGACGGCAGGAAAGCATTGAAAATACTAAGGGAACATTACTCAGGGAAAAGCAAGCCACACATTATCAACCTGGACACCTTGACAAAGTTACGGAAAGCAGACAGCGAATCAACAACAGACTACATTATCAGAGCAGAGAACCTCATCACAGCTCTACGTGATGCCGGTGAGACACTAAGCGATAGTTTGATCATGGCAATGATTCTTGGTTGTCTACCAGACTCGTACAAGCCTTTAGCAGTACACATAACACAAAATGAGGATAATGTGACATTTAAAGATTTCAAAAGGAGACTACGCATATATGAGAAGTCGGAGAAAATTAGCACTGCTGAGGCAACAGACAACGTGATGAAAAGATTCACAAAGCAGGACAAAAATATCCAAAAGAAGTACACCAGCAGCACTCAAGGTAAAACTGATGATACAAACATGACATGTTACAAATGTGGACTAATAGGACATAGAGCAAGAAAATGTACCCGGAAAGTGTGGTGCATTTTTTGCAGAAACAACACACATCAAGAGTCCATATGTAAAAAGAAAGGCAAAGAAGATAATGCCAGAAAGGTTTCTGATGAACAAATCAGTGACTACCTCTTCAAAGCTGCACAAAGAAAAGGTGAAAAGTCAATCCCCAAAGTAAAAATTAAAGGTATTATGGTAGATGCAGGAGCAACGTCACACAGTGAAGTTTTGACAGCACATTTCAACCAGAGACTCATTCAGTGGAACTCGCCGATGGGACAAGATGCAATGGAATGGCTCAATGCAGAGGAACTGCAATGATACACCTACTGGACAGCAGTGGACAAGAGCACAGGGCACAACTACGAGATGCTCTGTACATGCCCTCCTATCCCCACAACATCTTTTCAGTGGCCAGAGCAGCCGATGGAGGGGCAACTGTGACTTTCAAGAAGGGAGAAAGTCATATAATTACAAAAGACGGTAACACATTTAAAATTCACGAGTATGAAAAACTGCATTATTTGCCTACTGTTGAAGCTAATACACAGACCAGTGTAAAGTGTGCCATGATGTCCAAATGTGGCATGAGATTTTAGGGGATTGTAACTTTGAGGATGTAATCAATCTCCAAAGTGTAGTCAGAGGTATGGAAATTAAGGGAAATGCTGTTAAGCCAGATCAGATGTGTGAAATCTGTACAAAAGGCAAGTTCACCCAAACAAGAAATAGGGAGCCAGACAGTAAAGCAAAGAAACCCATGGAACTAATCCATACAGACCTGGCAGGCCCTATGAAAACGGCAAGTTTAGACGGACACAAATATGCACAGTGTTTTACTGATGATTATTCAGGTGCTGTATTAGTGTATTTCCTTAAGTCTAAGAGTGATGCTATTACAGCAACAGAAAGGTTCTTAGCCGATGTAGCACCCTATGGAGAAGTCAAGTGCATACGTTCAGACAACGGCACTGAATTTATGAACAGAGATTTTCAGTTGTTACTGACAAAGAACAAAATCAGACATGAGACGTCAGCACCTTACTCGCCACACCAAAATGGCACAGCGGAGAGAAGCTGGCGGACACTATTTGATATGGCTTGATGTTTACTGATAGAAAGTAAGCTACCAGACTTTATGGAACTGTTTATGGAACTATACTATCCAGATAGCCGCCCACGTGAGAAATAGGTGTTATAACAGCCGAACAAAGAAAACTGTGTATGAGTTATTAACAGGAAAGTTACCAAATGTATCACAAATGCAAAAGTTTGGATCTGCATGTTTTAGCTACAAGCAAGAGAAGGGCAAGCTAGATTCCAAGTGTGAGCAGGGCATTTTTGTAGGCTACGATAAAAACAGTCCAGCCTATCTAATATTTTACCCTGAAGTGAACAAGGTTCAGAAGCACAGGTTGGTGAAATTTACAGCCAAAGCAAAAATAGAAAAAGAGACACAAACTGTGAAGTCAAACGTAGGGTATGACATTGGAAACGGAGACAATGTAATCTATGACACAGACCAGAAAAAGGAGGACATAGCTCAACCTTTAAATAGTTCTGAGGATTTAGGTGAACATGAAAAAGCTGAGCTGTTAGAGACAAATGCTGCAACAGGGATGAGAAGAAATCCACCCAGAGTTAAACATAAACCAGCATACCTGCAAGATTTTGAGACTGAGGGCGATCCAATGGACAAGTTACAAACATGCGTTGATTTTTGTTATCGAGCTGTTTGTGATATTCCAAAAACGTATGAGGAAGCAGTGACATCATCCAAGTCAGTTCTGTGGAAAAATGCCATGGATGAGGAGATGCAATCACTGGAGGAAAATGAGACTTTTCAGCTGACCCCCTTACCACCAGGTAAACAAGTTTTAGGAGGAAGATGGGTCTATGCATTGAAAACAGACAAAGATGGATGTAACAAATACAAAGCAAGATTTGTTGCTAAAGGACCAGCAAGCAGGAACTGATTATGAGGAGACTTTCTCACCCACAGCAGATATGACAAGTATCAGAATTCTTATGCAAAAAGCAGCGCAGGAAGACTTGATCTTGCACCAAATGGACGTGAAGACAGCGTATTTGCATGCACCTATTGACTGTGATTTATTTAAAACAACCACAAGGTTGCGAAAAACACTCAAAAACAGGTGAAAAACTGGTATGTAGACTGAAAAATCCTTGTATGGACTCAAGCATCCATCCATCCATCCATCCATCCATTTTCTTCCGCTTATCCGGGGCCGGGTCGCGGGGACAGCAGTCTAAGCAGGGACTCCCAGACTTCCCTCACCCCGGACACGTCCTCCAGCACCTCCGGTGGGACCCCAAGGCGTTCCCAGGCCAGCCGAGAGACATAGTCCCTCCAGCGTGTCCTGGGTCTTCCCCGGGGCCTCCTCCTGGTGGGACATGCCCAGAACACCTCCCTAGGGAGGCGTCCAGGAGGCATCCTGAGCAGATGCCCGAGCCACCTCAGCTGGTTCCTCTCAACGTGTAGGAGCAGCAGCTCTACTCCGAGCTCCTCACCCTATCCCCGGCCACTCTGCGGAGGAAACCCATTTCAGCCGCTTGTATCCGCGACCTTGTCCTTTCGGTCATTACCCAGAGCTCATGACCATAGGTGAGGGTAGGAACGTAGATTGACCGGTAAATCGAGAGCTTCGCCTTTGGGCTCAGCTCCTTCTTCACCACAACGGACCGATACAGCGACCGCATCACTGCAGACGCTGCACCGATCCGCCTGTCAATCTCCTGCTCCATCCTTCCCTCACTCGTGAACAAGACCCCGAGATACTTGAACTCCTCCACTTGGGGCAGAGACTCACCACCCACCCGGAGAGAGCAAACCACCTTTTTCCGGTCGAGAACCATGGCCTCGGATTTGGAGGAGCTGATTCTCATCCCAGCCGCTTCACACTCGGCTGCAAACCGCCCCAGTGCCTGTTGCAGGTCCTGGCTCGAAGGAGCCATCAGGACAACATCATCTGCAAACAGCAGAGATGAAATCCTGTGGTTCCCAAACCAGACCCCCTCCGGCCCCTGGCTGCGCCTAGAAATTCTGTCCATAAATATAATGAACAGAACTGGTGACAAAGGGCAGCCCTGGCGGAGTCCAACATGCACCGGGAACAGGTCTGACTTACTGCCGGCAATGCGAACACAGCTCCTGCTCTGGTTATACAGGGACCGGACAGCCCTTAGCAAAGAGCCCCGGACCCCATACTCCCAGAGCACCCCCCAAAGGACACCACGAGGGACACGGTCGAATGTCTTCTCCAGATCCACAAAACACATGTGGACTGGTTGGGCATACTCCCATGAGCCCTCGAGGACCCGATGGAGAGTATAGAGCTGGTCCAGTGTTCCACGACCAGGACGAAAACCACACTGCTCCTCCTGAATCCGAGGTTCGACTATCGGTCGGATTCTCCTCTCCAGTACCCTGGAATAGACCTTACCGGGAAGGCTGAGGAGTGTGATTCCCCTGTAATTGGAACACACCCTCTGGTCCCCCTTCTTATACAGAGGGACCACCACCCCGGTCTGCCATTCCACAGGTACTGTCCCCGACCGCCATGCGATGTTGCAGAGACGTGTCAGCCAAGACAGCCCCACAACATCCAGAGACTTGAGGTACTCAGGACGGATCTCGTCCACCCCCGGAGCCTTGCCACCGAGGAGCTTGCCAACCACCTCAGTGACTTCAGCCAGGGTGATGGGCGAGTCCGCCTCTGGGTCCCCAGTTTCTGCCTCCTCCTCGGAAGACGTGACAGTGGGATTGAGGAGATCCTCAAAGTATTCCTTCCACCGCCCGACAACATCCCCAGTCGAGGTCAGCAGCTCTCCACCCGCACTGTAAACAGTGTTGGTGAAGCACTGTCTGTCCGGCTTCCTCCTCTGCCAGCGGATCCAACTCACCACCAGGTGGTGATCAGTTGACAGCTCAGCCCCTCTCTTCACCCGAGTGTCCAAGACACGCGGTCGGAGGTCAGATGACACGACAACAAAGTCGATCATCGACCCCCGACCTAGAGTGTCCTGGTGCCACGTGCACCGATGGACACCCTTGTGCTCGAACATGGTGTTCGTTATGGACAAACTGTGACTAGCACAGAAGTCCAATAACAAAACACTGCTCGGGTTCAGATCGGGGAGGCCGTTCCTCCCAATCACGCCCCTCCAAGTGTCACTGTCGTTACCCACATGGGCGTTGAAGTCCCCAGGGAGAACAACGGAGTCCCCGGTTGGTGCACTGTCTAGTACCCCTCCCAGGGACTCCAAGAAGGCCGGGTACTCCGCACTGCTGTTTGGCCCGTAGGCCGACACAACAGTGAGAGACCTGTCCCCGACCCGAAGGTGCAGGGACGCGACCCTCTCGTTCACCGGAGTGAACCCCAACACGCAGCGGCTGAGCTGTGGGGCAATGAGCAAGCCCACACCAGCTCGCCGCCGCTCCCCGCCAGAGAAATGGAGAGTCCAGCCCCTCTCAAGAAGTTGGGTTCCAGAGCCCAAGCTGTGCGTAGAGGTGAGGCCGACTATATCTAGCCGGTAACGCTCAACCTCCCGCACAAGCTCAGGCTCCTTCCCCCCCAGCGAGGTGACATTCCATGTCCCCAGAGCTAGTCTCCATGTCCGGAGATCCGGTCGTCGAGGCCCCCGCCTTCGACTGCCGCCCAGATCTCTCCGCACCCGCCCCTCATGGCTCCTCTCGCAGGTGGTGGGTCCACGGGAGGACGGCCCCACGTCGTTCCTTCGGGCTGGGCCAGGTCGGGCCCCGTGGGGAAAGGCCCGGCCACCAGGCGCTCGCTGCCGAGCACCCACCCCAGGCCTGGCTCCAGGTAACGCCAGTCTGGGCGACGTAAACTGCCTTGTTGTATTTTTCTTCATGAAGGGCTTCTGAACTGCTCTTAGTCAGACCCGTCTCCCAGGACGTATTTACTGTAGTTAAAAGATGTTATTGGTACAACAAAGAGCAACTTTAGGACTAATTTAGGTTTTGCCTCTTACGTTTTCTAAGACTACTTTAATTTCATATACCTCCCTCTGTACCATCTTCAAACCAAACCAAATTATCTTCAAAATATTTAACAAACAGTTCAAGTAATAGGTTTCCAAATCTAAAAAAATTCTTCTTTTCTTTAGGTGCTGTGATAGGGGACGCTATGTTCTTATGCCCCCAATGTGACAACAGCCATTTGGACCAAGTTCAACAGCACATCAATTCATCCCACTTTACCCTACCAAACTCGGAGAAAACTACCAAAGAAGCAATGGCAGAACATACTGAAGGCCGATATAACTGCTCTCACTGCCCCAAAACATTCAAATTCCACTCTCTCCTCAAATCCCATCAGCGAATCCACACTGGTGAACAACCTTATATTTGTACCCAATGCAATCACAGATTTACTTTCAAATAATCTCTAGAAAGACACAGATTACTACACAGAACTGACTGCAACTTTAAATGTACAATTTGCAGGGAGCTTTTTAAATCTTTTGTGGATTACAAGGAGCATACCAGCACTCATATGCAAAATTGTGAATATTTTTGCCCTAAATGCTGTAAGAAATTTTCATGGAAGTCTGCTTTTTAGACATTTGAGGATGTTTTGTTCCGACACGGGAAATAATCGGTTTAAATGTCCACATTGCGAGTTAGATTTTGATAGCAATAGCACTTTGAATAGCCATATACTGTTGCACCATGAATCCAGATTGCATGTATGTATGTGCGGTAAAAGTTTTGCTTACAAGGCAGCGCTAACTTCTCATCAACGCATCCACCAAAAAGAAAGACCGCATGTGTGTAACCAGTGTGGTAAGGGATTTCTATATAGAGGAGGCTTGCTTACGCATTTAAAAATCCACTCTCAAGAAATGTTGTTTAGTTGTTCATTTTGCAACAAAGGCTTTAAGCGAGAACGTAATATGAAAAAGCATGAACGCTGCCACACGAGGGAGGATGTTTTCAAATGCTCGCAATGTGATAAAAGTTTTGTTTATAAAGCTACGCTCATACGACTACGCTGATACTACGAGTTGACACATTCGGGAGAGCGGCCGTATCTGTGCTCTGACTGCGGTAAAGGGATTTTCTCACACGCGGAGCTTCTAAAACAGGAAAGATTTCACACAGGACATAAGCCGTTTGAATGTCAGCACTGTGGTAAGAAGTTCACCCAGTCATGTTATTTGACGATTCATTTGCAGTACCACACAGGAGCAAAGCCGTATTCCTGTAGTGATTGCAATAAAAGTTTTTTGAGCACGAACAGGTTGAAGAGGCACCAGAGGACGCACTCCGGAGAGAGGCCGTATCTCTGTGGAGAGTGTGGGAAAGGATTTAGACAGTCCTACCATCTCAAAATGCACCAGAGAACACATGCGATAAGTATGTAGGTAGGCCTGTCGATATTGTTCAATACATGACAGATGGGACAATCATTTTTTCTGGTCAGTATTTATGGTAGGGAATTTTTCTTTCTGCTAGTGGGAAATATCTGGTTATTTTTCTGTACTATGGTGAGATTCAGGCTGTAGAAGGTTGAATTACAAACTTCTATGACTAATTACAGAACTAAGTTGTGTGCTGCATTCTGTTATTTATTTATTGCAGCTCATATGTTTTTAACAATATTGTCATAGAATTTTTAGAATTTTGAATTATTGGAGATATCTGTTTTTTGTTTTGGTTTCAATATTATCATTAACCTATATTTACTTCAGCAATATATCACACTTCAAATTGTGTTATTTTGACAGGACTATATGCAGGAATACATTGAGAAATACATTGTCATAAGGAAACTGACAACATTAAAAGGCCACATAAAAGTTCCAATAATTACAAACTACTAGTTTGTGATAAATAAAATAATAGTGTAATAATCACAATTCTGTATGTTACTTTTAAAATAATGTCAAGGCGTGTAGTGTTATTGTTCTAATATGTTTCACATCTGCGGTCTACTGGTAAAAAATAATAATAATGATAATAATATGGATTCTTAGTAGATTAAAGCAGGGGTCTCCAACCACTAGGCCATGGGACCACCTCGTACTTGGCCCCAGAATAAAATAATTTGTATCTCTGAAAAGGAATTTTATTTATTTTTATAATTTATAACTATGTGTTTTGTTATGATAATGATATGAAATACAGTGCAAATTGACCTGGTAAATATCAAATGAGTATTAAGACAATAAAAAAAAAAATCTAGGGTCAGGGGTTCTATGCATTTTGTGAAGTTATTACCATTCTTGCAACTTCTAGTCCCTGAAAATTTTTTTAGTTTGTTTTGCTGGATTAAAGGATAATTAGTTTGACAGATTAATGTTTTTCTAATTATTAGTTTGGTGGGATAGACCTGTGGTGTGTGTATATATATATATATATATATATATATATATATATATATATATATATAATAAATTAGTTTTGTAGCTAAGAGTTCTCAAACAGAATCCCTCTGCATTTTGGGGAAGGGAAGACAATTTTGTGACAGTTTAAAAACTGATTTAGTAAAATAAAGATACTATTTATTTTTACTTGTCAAATTATAACTATTGTGTACTTAAGCACAGTTTTGGCCCATGTTTACATTATGGTTGCCATTTAAGAGTTATAGAATTAACACTAATTGTCATTTCTGCTGCCCATGGCCAAACAGGAAATAAAATTATAAACTAAACTAAGCAAGATTTTTTGTAAAATCTTAAATGTAATAATGTTAATGTTTTAGCGGAATGAGTAGTCATATGCACATATGCAAGTTTTACATGACACGTCATAATGGAGTTCATACTTAAACATATATCAAATAATAAAATGATGAGACAAAATGTATCAAAAAGTCTTCTTTTTTTTTCTACAGAGACAACATGAACTTTGAAACAGGAGAGGATAGCAACTTGGCGTAACAAAAAAAATTGAAATCACATTTTTTTAGACTTGAGTATAGTAGTATATAGACCAAATGCACCATTTAGACTTTTTTTTTTCATTTTGAGTTGAGAAAGTTACATCATTCAAAGATGTTTAAAATGGATCTTGTGTTTTAAAAAGTTAAGCCCAAATGTATTAATACTTTACAAAGTTAAGAAATGTATGCCCAAAATCCAGTTTTAAATGTGTAATTAAGTAACATAAATGACATCAATGATGGTCCAAAAAAAGGCTTTGAAACTGCATAATCAGAATGTAAGCATGTCACATTTACAGTAAAAATAAAATAGTAAATATCTGGTCTTTGGTTCTCAAATATTGATATAGGTACCAATAGTCAAGTTATTTTGTGGTTCTAGACTTTTGTTGGCATCATGATATCTTATTTTACTGTTTTGGTAAAGATACACCACGTAGCACCACCTTCTCCACATGGAGATTATCATTGTTGTGTTGCCTGAAATGTTCCAGAGTATGGCATACCATACTTAAGCATCTCCATGGAGACAGCAGGTGACAGCAACAGACCTCACTCACATGTTTTTCAAGGTATTTTTGAGCAATAAAATATCTCTTATAAATGCAAGCTAGATAAGTTAATACCATATACTGTGGAACTTTGCAGGCAAAGCAGTAGCAGCTCCATGGCGACAAGCTGGTGACCCATCCTCCACCAAAAAAGTTACATAATGCATCTTTAAAAAAGTAGCGCTTGTCCTAGTTTAGTCCTAATTCAATTCTAGCCTCAGTATAGTCTTGGTCAAGTACTTTTGGCACTTGAAAATCCATATATTTGTATTATATGGATTGTGATACTAGGTGTAAAAATGTAAAACAAAACTTATTTCAGTATGCTGCCAACTCAGCTAGAGCAGGGGTGGGCAAAATTTTTGACCCACGGGCCAGTGGGCTCTAAAATTTGACAGGGGCCGGGCCAGGATATATATATGTATATATTACATTAGAGATTTTTTTTTACATGTGCCAAATCATGAATATGCAAGGCTCATTGTACAAATTGTTTTCCAAATGCAATTTATTAAATTTCAGTTAAATACACACAGCAGAAAAACTTGGGTAAGGTTAAATGTTGTTCTATTTTAATATAATTTGGTCACATTCGACGGGCCGGATTAATCCGCCCAAAAGGCCATGTGTGGCCCCTGGGCCGTAGTTTTCCTATGTCTGAGCTACAGTATACGTAACATTTAGCTAAACTTTCTGAACTTACAAGACCCAAACACTAAGAAAACTGGTTGTTTGCGCTAACCTAAATGGCTAAATGCAGAGTAATAGGGCAGTGATCACTTCCCATAGCCTTGCTTCGTATCTTGCTGTCACACAGATTTGGCAGTAACACAGATGACAACACAAAATAATCCAATCGCCATCCGACATTTTTACCCCTAGCATTCATCATATAGGTCCAAAATGTGTATGCATATTGCTGTTCTGGGTACAACTCTCGAAAACTATCAACAAACCCGGCTGCTAACAACTGGCTAAACCCTTCTCTCTCCTCTGGTGTGAAACCTGCATTTTTCTTATTTCCTTTTGGATTTTTTATGTCAATTTCTTGGTGTGCGACATTGAGATCTCCACACAAGATCAGTGGTTTTTGCTTGTCCAGGTCGCTGAGGTAAGCCTTGAAGTCTTCGTCCCAGATTTTGCGGTAATCGAGACGGACCAATCCTTTTCCGGCGTTCGGGACGTAAGCGGTAACCAGGAAGTAGTTTGGGAACTCTGCAGTGATGACCCTCCCCTCTTTGTCGTGCTCTTCTTTGCCTGGATAAATGGTTTGTTTCATTTAGTTTATATACTACAGTTTAATGCAATTATGATGCCAATATAGCAATGTTTACAAAAATTGCACCAATATTATGCATTTTATAATCAACTCAGTTAATAGTAATGATGAATAATTAAATAACCGTGTAGCATGTGATTTTTGTACTAGTTTAGCAGTACATTTTTCAAGCATCTCTAAAATTCATTAATATGTTAAAAATATGTACTTCCAAAGTTAGTGTAAACAGAATCCTTATATTAAAACTTAAGCATTGCAGCTGTGATCAGATGTGTATGTTATCATATAAACTGGAGATAAGAGATTAGATAATTTTCAAATCTCATTTAGACTCATCACTCACCGATGCCGTATGTGACTTTAATAGGTTCATTCTTGCAGAGCATGGCCACCCCACTGTAGCCCGTGTTCTCCTCTGATGTGGCCCAGTATTTGTGTGGATATTCCTCCATTGACAAGATGTCTTTGGGCAGGTCCTTCTGTGCACATTTGGTCTCCTGAAGGCACAGGATGTCTGGGGACTCCTCACGTACCCACTGGGAGAGAAAGGTTCAAAGCATCTTTATTATCAATGCATGGAACAGTACTAACACATACACAGACAAACAGAAAGAGTCACACAGCAAATATATTAAAAATTGGCATTAAATAAAAATTGCATTAATGATTAGGGACAGGGAAAAGACGTGGGAATCAGATGCTCTTAGTTCTGGGCCAACCAATATAACCTTCTTGTCAAAGCCTTATCTCAGATCTCAGAAGTAAGCAGGGTTGGGCCTGGTTAGTACTTGGATGGGAGACCACTGGGAATACCAGGTGCCACAGTGAGGCACCAGTAGCACAGCTGCTGTTGTATCCTAAGGCAAGACACTTAACCCACATTGCCAAACCTAAGTGTTGGTGGTGGTCAAAGGGTTCAGTGTTGCAGAATGGTGGAAAAGTAAGTCTGCCCTACGGCAGCTGTGAGTACATTCATTTGAATAACGCATGAAATTGTAACACTGGAAAAGCGCTATATGTAATTTTTACTATAACAGTACATTGAAATAATGACTGCTATTAATCAAAATTCCAATGAAGAATACACCAATTTGTGACAAATTTGCATAGTCCTGCTTCATACCATAATACATGTTTTAGATCATTTTCACATGTTAGTCTACAGTGCGCACTAACTCCAGTGCACACTAGATTTAGTCATGTTTACTTTACTTTAGGTCAGCCTTGTTCACAAGCCATGTGAAAGGCCATCAGCTGATCACCAAACTTCTATGACATTGCGCTTCAAGCAGACAGAGCCCCATGAATATACATGCACACGCTCACTTCCCTGGCTCCCGAAAGACTGACTTGCCCTGCTTATATACCCTTTCAAACCAGAAGTACCTCTCCCAGGTAAACACCATTTACTTTCACGGTAGGTACAACTTTGGCAGGATCTCATACTACTCTGCTTACTTATTAGGACCTAAATCCCTTTAACTCAGTGTTTAAAATTCAAAATACACAAAGACATTGAAACTGAAGGGTATGCTAAGTAATAAAGCTTCATAGCTGCATCACATATACATATTTCAAAATATTGAATGCATATTAGTTTGAATAAAGCTTTTTAGATGCATTATATAATTCATATATCATATCAAAACATAATAACTCATATATCCTTTGAATGTTGTCATGTAGGCACCATTTTTATACTGAATTCATATCCTTTGAATGTTGTATCCTTTTGAAGAATGCCTAACGAGCACTATGCCCTGACACTGTAACTATTCATTTCTTATAACAGTCCTCCTTTAAACGCAACATTGTGTTCTGAATTATGAGAAATAAAAAGGGGGGGGCTCTGCAGGAAACTCCTTTACAGAGATAAGGCTGCCGGAGGAGACTCAAGGCTGAAAAACAGACCAGTGCAGCCGGGAGATGTGAACAAGGCCAGAAGGAGGAACCAAGGCCTCAACCTGCTCAACATAATATTTGCATATTCATGTTGCATGTGGCATTTTTCTGTTTCGGGGC
The DNA here is from genome assembly GCF_009829125.3 of Periophthalmus magnuspinnatus. Lineage (NCBI taxonomy): Eukaryota > Metazoa > Chordata > Actinopteri > Gobiiformes > Gobiidae > Periophthalmus > Periophthalmus magnuspinnatus. Next base: position 24,318 of record NC_047137.1, read on the forward strand.
CAGGGGAAGGCAGACAGACCGCCTGCTGCACATTCGAGGGATAGATCATTTGACTCTTAACTCCGGGTACTGATTGAACTGTCAGGGTATTAAACAATTGAGATTTGAATTGACCAAATCAAGTCGTCATTTTGATAGAACACGCCTAACAAAAGAAAAAGAAGTTAACCCAGGTGTCTCCCCTCCACATGGTTCAGCCCAACGACCACTCCCAAGCCTTTATCAATGTCCAACTTACGGCACAAACCCTCTTTGTCTGGACCATGTGGAGTCAGGCAAGACTGGCTGCATGTGTTGTTACTGAAGGTAACTGAATTCACTATATTTAACCAAATAAAATATCTTTCAAGTAACAGGTGTGTGCACTGATTACATTAAAAGGTAGACTAACTGAAAAACTAAACTAAACAAAAACGGGATAGTTCCGTTTAATTGTATATTTAAAAAAAAATACTGAAAACCATCTAGTAATACTAGCATTTGTGTCCTTCATGCAATGCACTGTCAGTTTCCAAAACAAATTCTTATCAGTGAGATGGTATCTCAGAGTGTCCAAAGCCCATTTAATGGCGAGAGCCTCCTTCTCAACATTTGAGTACCTTTTCTCTCTTGGAAAAAGTTTCCAGCTAATATACTGAACTGGAAGTCGGTTACCCTCCTCCCCTTGCAGCAACACCTTCCGCCCCACACCCGAAGCATCAGTCTGTACAATAAAGGGCAGTTCAAACTCTTGAAACTGCAAAACTGGTCACTGACACAAGCAGTGTCTGAGATCATTAAAATCATGTAGTTTCAGGACTCCATTTAACCTGTACTGGGCTATTTTTCCGGGTCATATCTGATAAAGTCCACCAGCGCCTGCTCTACTTCAGCACCCAGACATACTGTATGTGCCCTGGCGCAGAGTTACACACATGTAGAGACATGTTGAGTGTGGCAGTTCCAGCGCCATCCAGTCCTTCTGGTCTCTGGCCCGTCACCCACGGAGACACCCGGGACGACACGCGGGTGTCTCCGTGGGTGACGGAATTCTGAGCTGAGTCTAAGCTCTCCACAACCTTGCCCGTCCATACCTGTCTGACTTCAATCACATCTCCACACCTGCCCGCTCCCTCCACTCCTCCTCTTCCCTGCACCTCACTGTCCCTCCCGCCCGTCTCGTCACTATGGGGAGCAGAGCCTTCAGCTGCTCTGCTCCCCAGCTCTGGAACTCCCTCCCCCATGACCTCCACAACACACATTCACTCACACTTCAAATTTAAAACTCAAAACTCATCTGTTTAGAAAGGCCTTCTCACCCTGACCTCTCTGACCATTCATTTTCATTTTATTTTTGTAACACCCAAAATCACAACAACAGTTGTCTTGAAGGGCGTTCATATTTTGGTTGATGGGGAAAACCGGAGTACCCAGAGGAAACCCATCCAGACACGGGGAGAAACATGCAAAACTCCACACAGAAAGGCCTGGGCGACCCGGGGATCGAACCAAACCTTCTTGCTGTGAGGCATGAGTGTTGCCACTCAGCCACCGTGCCTACACACAAAAACAAACAGGAAAATCAAACAACAGGAAAAATCGGCCAGGCGAGGAGGGAGGGGGGTGGAGGAGGGCCAGGCGAGGAGAAGGAGAGCCAGGCGAGGAGGATGAGAGCCAGGCGAGGAGGGTGGAGGAGGGGGTCCAGCTGTCATCGGGGCATCTGAAAGAGTTACACTCCACAGGGGGAGTGGGACAGGGGACAACACGTAAAAAGCATTGCTAATGAGAAAATAGGACAAAGCAGAGGATAGTGCTCAGGTTGCCATACTTCCCCCAGCTTGTTATCTCCTACTGCAGCCTATCTTATCCTGGGTTTTAATGTCACTCCCTAACTCCCTCACTAAGTAACCTGGTCATAAGCTATACCGAAGAGGAAGGTTTTAAGCCTAGTCTTAAATAAAGAGACTGTGGGGGCCTGTTTAACCTCAGCAGGGAGTTGATTCCATAGCACAGGAGCTTGGTAACTGAATGCTCTCCCTCCCACTGTACTTTTGGACACTCTAGGAACCACTAATAGTCCTGTATTCTGAGAGTGGAGTGCTCTGTTTGGCTGGTACGGGACAATAGCATCTTGCAGATTGGATGGGGCCATACCGTTTAGGGTTTTGTATGTCAGGAGGAGGACTTTGAATTTGATTCTAAACTCAACAGGAAACCAGTGCAGATATTTTAGTACATGACTGATGTGGTCTCTTCTTTTAGTTCCTGTTAGGACTCTGGCCGCTGCATTTTGGACCAACTGGAGGCTTCTTATAGTACTTTTGGGGCAGGCGGCGAGCAGAGAATTACAGTAATCAAGTCTGGAAGTAACAAATGCATGGATGAGTTTTTCAGCATCATTTTTAGGTAACATATTTCTAATTTTAGTTATATTTCGCAGGTGAAAGTATGAGGTTTTACAAGCTAGGTTTATATGGGCTGTGAATGAGAGATTTTGATCAAATAGGACTCCAAGATTTTTTACAGTAGTGCTAGAAGCTATATTCACATTGTCGAGTGAGATTATCTGGTCCGACAGAGAATCTCTTTGACCTTTGGGACGAACGACAATGACCTTTGTTTCTTCAGGATTTAAGAGCAGGTAATTCAAGGACATCCAGGTTTTGATGTCCTTCACACAGGCACTGAGTTTATCTATTTGATCAGTCTGATTTGGTTTCATTGATAAATACAGCTGAGTGTCATCAGCATAGCAGTGAAAATTAATGCCATGTTTTCTGATAATGTTACCCAATGGCAACATATACAGAGTAAATAGGATTGGACCAAGCACAGATCCTTGTGGAATACCACAGGCTACTTTAGAACAGGGAGAGGTCCTCTGGTTTATACTAACAAACTGGTACCTATCTGATAGATAGGATTTAAACCATTTGAGGGCAGTCCCTCTGATTCCAATGTCACATTCTAACCTCTGCAGTAGAATGTTGTGATCAATTGTGTCAAATGCTGCACTGAGGTCCAGTAGGACCAGGACTGAAGCCAGCCCGTTATCAGCAGCTAGTAGTAAGTCATTTGTTACTTTAAGCAGTGCAGTCTCTGTGCTGTGGTGAGCTCTGAATCCAGATTGAAATTTTTCAAATATATTATTGTCCTGCAGGTGGCGGCAGAGCTGTTTCACCACCACTCGTTCTAGAATTTTTGAGAGGAAGGGAAGATTAGAGATAGGTCTATAGTTGGCTAGTTCATCAGGATTTAGGTTAGGTTTTTTCAAAAGGGGTTTAATCACCCACTTAAAGGACTGAGGAATGTAGCCATTTTCTAACGACATATTTATTATGTTATGGATGGAATCTATTATTAGGGGGAGGGCTTCTTTGAGGAGTCTGATTGGAATAGGGTCGAGCATACAGGTTGATGGTTTGGACGACATGAGGGCTGAGGTAATCTCCACCTCATCAACAGGAGTAAATTTATCTAATATTATTAGAGGATCTATGTGGGATATTGGTATTACAGACTGGATTAGCTCAGAGACAAAATCAACAAAGCTACTCCAAAAATCAGCTCTAATGGTTGTAATTTTGTAATCGAAGAATTGAAGAAAGTCATCACAACTAATGTTCGAGGGGATAAGAGACTCATTAGTAGTGTGGGAGTTTGTCAGCCTGGCTACAGTGCTGAACAGAAATCGGGTTATTTTTGTTAACTTCTATTAGATTTGAATAATATCTGGTTCGGGCTTTCCGCAGATAAGTGAACAGGCAGAGCTTCCATGCCTTCAGAGACTGCTCAGAGCGCAAGCAGCGCCAAAGCTTCTCGGTGCATCTTATGGGCTCGACACACGGAGAGCAATGTCCCTCGCTCTCCATTTATTTTCAATGGTCTCTGTGCGACACTGCGAAAATCGCTCGTCTCTTTCACCTCCGCGACAAGCGAAAGTCGTGCACGTGAAAACCTCGCGCTCGTGCATGTTGACGTGCACACACCGGCCTGTGACGCGACAAATGAGTCTGGGTGAAACCGATCCCATCCAGGAGCGCGCCAAAAGCATTACTGAGGCAATCACTGCCGTTATCAACATGTATGTTGAAATCTCCAACTATAACAATCCTTTCCCAATTCAAAACTAAACTTGAAATGCAATCAGAAAACTGTCAGGAAGTCAGCATATGGACCAGGAGGTCGATAAATTATTATTAATATAACAGCTTTTTGGTTTTTCCAATTGGGGCACGTAATGAAAAGTGCGAGGCTTTCAAAGGAGAGGTATGTATAGTTGGGTTTGGGGCTGAGAATGAATTAGACTGGAATGAGAGATGACGGCCACACCACCACCTCGACCTGTGCTCCGGGCACTCTGAAAGTTCATGTGACTTGATGGTGTAGATTCGTTTAGTCTAACATAATCATTTTCCCGAAGCCATGTTTCAGTTAGGGCTAGCAGATCAATATTAAGGTCGCCAATTAGTTAATTTATTAAAAGAGACTTGGAGGAAAGAGACCTGATGTTTAGCAGTCCACATTTTACACACTCATCATTTTGTTTATTTGCAGCACATTTATTTATTTTTATTCAGTTATGAGATCTGACAGCTTCCTTGTCAGAGTTTAGGGGTGTTTTATTTGTGCTTTTTGTACGTGGGTCTGTTTGGAGCTGTTCTCGCTGACTGAGTTGTGCCTCACTGGTCTAAACTGCTCTCTAACTCACTATTGCTGTGCTTCCCTGAGCTATTCTGCGTGCTAGTCTTACCTGGTCAATCTAGACTAGCAATCATATTCTGAGCTAACAGGGCCGAGCCAGCCTGCGTGGGATGGATGCCGTCTCTACGTATAAGCCTAGGCTTCCCCTCAAATGCCCTCCAATTATCTATGAAGACGACACCATTCTGCAGGCACCACTTGGTCAACCACTGGTTGACTGCTGAAAAGCGGCTGTACATTTCACAATTGGTTGTAAGGTATTTTTTAACAATGTAATGCTACCCTCAGATGCCTGTAGCCCTACTCACCAAAGACCCAGTCTTCAGTCTCTTTCTCCTCTTTGACGCTTGCATCTGAAACGTACATTTCCAACAATTTCACAATTGGTGTAGGTTGGGAGGGGGCCAGAGAAGTACACGGACTCCGACATCGACTTAGCCAATTCACAGACTGCCGCTATCTGTAACTTAACCACCTCTGACTAACCGCGCCGAGTACCGTTACCCCCCCCCGTGTGTATAACGATCCGGTGGTACCTATTCTTACTTTTCTTTAAGAGCCTAAGATTCCCTTCGATGTCACCCAGTCTGGCTCCAGGATAACACCGCGTGGAAGCTGCAGGCAGTTCCACGTCCCTGACTATGGAGCTCCCTATGACTAAAGTGTCCCGGGTCCCGCTCAGGGGAGCAAACCTGTTCTGGACAGCGAGCTCTCTACTCTCAACCCTATGTCCCTGCTCTGCTACAGTCCCATTCTCAGCCCTGTGTCCCTGGCTTGTCCTAGTCCTACGCTTTCTTTTAACTGTCACAAACCTGTCCTGGTCTGATCCCGGCTGCACGGGTTGCGCTGGGGGGCTAGTCTCGCTAGCTGCACTAAAGCTACTGCGGTCCGCAGTCCCTACTGCTGCTACCTGACTGTACCTCGGGGTCAGAGCCTCCAATGAGCGGATCCGCGTTTCTAACTCTGAAACCCTGGCCTGCAGGACTGCCACTACACTACACTTAACGCAGCTGTCCCCCTCATCATCAAATAAACCAGGGTCATCACTCCACATATGGCAACCAGGGCAGGGAAGAGCGAGAGAAGAGGAGGAAGGTTTAGACATGATGCTAGTCGGCTAGGCTAATTCAGGCTGAACCGAGAGATAGAGGGGCTTAATCCACGAAGTACGGAGCAATAGATGCTGAATGAAACTTCGGTGTTTAACAAAGTATTCAGGCACTAGTGTAGATGTTAGAAACTGCTTTTAAAACTGTAAGGATTCGTGGATTAACAATTTCAGGAGAGAGACGCTAGATATACAACTCGCAAAATAGAATGCACTCACCCGGAAATGACGTCAATCTGTGTTTGTCACCATAACTGCACTGTTTTTTAATCTATATTTGCTTTAATCTATATTTGTTTTTTAAATGTATTTTTCATCATTTTACACTGTTTCATTTTGTATTGTTCTATTTTGGTGTCTTGATGTAAGGCGACCTTGAGAGCCTTGAAAGGCGCCTAACAAATAAAATGTATTATTATTATTATTATTATTAAAGTCGCAAAGTGGGATCAGGCATCGATACCAACCTACTAACCCCAAGAAGGATCTCGGCCTTCTCTTGGGGTTGGTTAATGGGATTACAGAAATTGCTTCCACTTTAATGAATACCCCCCAGCTCTGATCACATAACCCAAGTACTGCACCTCAGGCTTGGCAATGTGGCACTTCTTGGCATTGATGACATGCCTTACCTCTTGGATCCACCTAAAGACATCAGACAGATGCATCAGGTGCTCCTCCCAGGACTGGCTGAAGATGACGATGTCGATGTAAGCAGTCCTCAGCTCCTCTTAGCATCTTGTCGACAAGACTTTGGAATGTGGCTGGCGCTCCATGTAGACCAAAGGGCATCAACCTGAAGAGGCCAATGGGCACCTGAAAGTTTTTCAAATCTCTCAAGGCTTTGTCCAGAGGCACTTGCCAATACCCCTTGCAGAGGTCTAGGGTTGTCAGGTAGCTTGCATGACACAGCCGCTCGATCAGTTCATCTACCCTTGGCATTGGGTAGAGGTCAAATGCGGACACTGCATTCACCGTGGAAAAGTTCACACAGAATCTGAGCCTTAGCTCTTCCTTTTTGGGAACCAAGACTACAAGACTGCACACTCACTGCACAATGGTTCAATAATCCCCATCTCCAGCATCTCCTCTACATCTTCCTTTTACTGTGGGACATATTTAGCTGGAATGTGACAGGTAGTGTCTCTAATGGGCTGCTGTTCTGGTGAGCGTAGGCAGATCTGGTGCTGGATGAGGCGAGTGTGTCCAGGTTTCATACTAAAAAGTTCATTGGTCATGGAAATTTGAAGATTCTGAAGTCTTGAAGTCTCTTTTTAAGGGTCTCTTTCCTTAATCCAAGTGCAAAGTTCCGGATTCAGGACTTTAAGGAACTGCTTCAGGATGATTGTATCTCCAATTTGTTCTTTGGTTTTGGACTTTGAATCCATCCATTTATTGTAGAGCTCCTTAAGTCGGACCTGTAGCTCCTGCAATGTCTCCTCTTCTCCCAGCTCCGATGAACGAAACCTCAGTCAATAAGTCTCTGTGCTGATCTCAAACTTATGCAAAACAGCATAAGTTTGAGATAAACTTTATTACAGTTCATAGTGTCATCAATGTCCATAGCAACGTACGCTGAGCGTGCTCTTCTAGTTAAGAGTGGTGCAAGGTGGAGAGCCCACTCATCATATGACCACTGGCATGCCTGTACATTTCTTTGAAATGTGCACAAGTAATGTTCAATATCCTCACCATCAGTGTAGGGTTGCATTTTAGGGCCTTTTCACTTGCAGTTTCTCATGGTGCTGGATTGCATGGAATATATTTGGTCAAAATGAGAGCTCTGGACCATCCATTTGTGCTATGCTTTTTTGCATTTCTCGTTGGAGGTTAAAAATGTCTCTGCATTTCTCATCCTCTTGTTGCATGAGGCGATGTAGTAGACCTGAAAGTAGATCTGTTTTTGCCTCAGCACAAGACTTCTTCAGGTTCTGTCTGGGGGATAGCCTCCCACTGGCCTGTATCCCACCACTGCCACCAAATGTGGGGAAATGCTGGCCCGATGCGGTCGAAGTAGGGGGCAGACAAAATTTATTTCAATCAACGTGGTAAGAAATAATACATATTTACAACCAAAATTTTGAAAATAAGGAAAAACCCATGTGTACCCAGCTATACTGATTCTCCCGAAAGACTGACTTGCCCTGCTTGTATACCCTCTCAGACCAGAAGCACCTCCTCCAGGTAAACAGCATTTACTTCTCAGGTACGGTAGGTGCAACTTAAGCAGGATCTCATACTACACTGCTTACTTATTAGGCCCTATATCCCCTTAACTCAGTGCTTCTCAATTATTTTCTATCATGCCCCCCTATAAAGAAGAACCCCCCCCCCCCCCCCCAAAAAAAAATAAAATAAATGAAATGATATAATGAAATTTAATTAAATAAAATAAAAAATTAAATTTAATTTAAAAAAAATTAAATAAAAATTAAATAAACATCAAATGACTAAATTAAAATTAAATAAATATCAAAATAATACATTAAAATTATATAACTATCAAATTAAAACAAGTAATTTAGCAATTTGGTACACCACCTTATATGATGCTCAGTGCTTGCTGCTTTAAGTGACATTTACAAAGCGGGATGATTGTTGGCAATATTTGGCACGTTTACGCTGAAAAAACTCCAGCGTCTTATCAGCGTGACTGAGGTGTAATGAGGTGGCGCTTTAACTTATTTGGCTTCATACTGTCCGCTGCCAACATTTTCAGACACAGCAGACACCGGTCTGTCCTCGTGTCCCACCGGAGTCACGGTGAAGCCAAGCGCTAAATACGCTTCATCAGACTTCCTCGTCTTATTTTTCGGGTGACTTTACCTCCGTCTATATCTGCCTTTCTTTTCATCCCTGTTAAAATGTTTTCCATAGTGTCTCTTTAGCAAAAGTGTTTCTTGTTCACTGCCCTGTGTCATGATCTGTTCGCTCTCTCCTGCTCTTTGCTGTGCGCGCGCTGCGTACAGCACGTACAGTACTACAGTACTATTTGAGAACCACTGCCTTAACTCAAATAGTGTTTAAAATAAAACTATAAACCAGGGGTGGGCAAACTACGGCCTGGGGGCCACACATTATTATTATATTAAAATAGTTAAGGGTAAACCTTGTTCAATTTACCTTAATGTCAATGTTTCCCCAAAAGATAGTGCACTTCAGCTACATTAACATTGTTCATGTGTATTACTTTCTTATTCTCCTATAAGCCATTCTGCAAGAACGAACTTATCAAAGAAAAGAAAAATGGATAGAGAGCACTGAGTGTTTAATATGGAGGGGACAACAAACTACTTTTTCACTGAAGTCTGATCAAAGGTTGCATGCCTAATATGCCAAGAAATTCAAGAGTCAAGTACCAAGGCAAGTTTTTTGCTGGCATTCAAATGGGCAGAAGCTAGGCAAGCTTTTAAAAGAATGCATTTGGAAAACAATTTGTACAATGAGCCTTGCATATTCATGCTACATGTTACAGGCCAAATCTCTTATGATTTTACACACACGCACACACATATATATATATATATATATATATATATATATATATATATATATATATATATATATATATATATATATATATATTTATTTACACACAAAAATACACAAAGACATTGAAACAAAAATTAAAAAATAACTTTACAGTTCTCTTATCTACATGGTCCAGCCCACAACCACTCCCAAGCCTTTAAAAATGGCTGACCTAGAGCACGCCCCCTCTTTGTCTGGACCGTGTGGAGAATCAGGTAAGATTAGCTGCATGTGTTGTAACTGAATTGACTACATTTAAACAAATAAAATATCTTTTAAAGTAACAGTGTGCTGATTAAATTAAAGGTAGACTAACTGAAAGGCTAAACATAACAAACCCAGGATAGTTCTGTTTAGTTGTATACTGAAAAATTATTGAAAATGAACAAAGGTGTGAACAAAATTACGGTGATGTTAAAGGGACAAAGGCCCAAAAAACTATGCATAAGAAAACGACACACAGGCAATCCCAGGCTCACCTGCATAGACAGGCAGGAGGAAATGTGAAATTAGACTGATCCAAGCAGCAGCTCTGCAGCACCCATTCACAAAAATATACATGACTTTTTACCCAATTCCAAGCACCAGACAGTCTATGCTTGCACCGTGGACTGCATACGTCAGCCCCGCCCCAGAGTGCGTGTGGAGCTGCTCCGAGACCTCCTGTTTCGAGCGCTCTCGGACCGGCCATTTACTGTGGTCCAAAATGCGACTGTCATGTTCATGGCCCAAGCGCATCACTCTCAGTGTGAGCTCTTTTACATCAACCTAACTAGTGGCAGTGTGAAAAGACCTTAGTCATCAACTATATTTTCATCTAAACCCAGAGTATAACTCAAACTCACATCAAGCCCCTTCTTCTTGACCCAGGCCCGGAGCCCGTCCACATTCCAGGAGGTGATCTTCAGGTTGGCCTCTCTCCCGTCTGTGCTGCTCAGTTTGTCTGGAGGGTCGTCGTACAGGATCGGGGCTTCAGGCTCTTTTGCTGGCTTGGCTTTCTTAGCTGAACCTGACAAAAAAGAAAATAAAGTGCAACATTTGGTTCACTTTAACAAATATTTAAAAGCAAAATTATAGACGCAGCTAGTCATTCTTTCGTCCCTAATGTTTTCATGCGTGAAATTTTTTTTTGGTAATTTTGATCAATTTCACAATTATTTCATATGTACTATCTATAAATGCTTATTAACTTATTTAATGTCTGTATTTTTACTCTAGTATTGATCATTTATAAGCACTTTTCTTGAATAGTATAATTATAATTAAAAAATCCAAATAATTGTGGCTACTAGTAATCCTTAATTGTCATTGGGTCACTTACAATAGACTCTAAAACACATGCCAACAGAGATTGTATCCAAGCATTCAGTCTAGTCAAAAAATAAGAAATTTAAAAATCGCTCGCTAGTCAACTACTATAATAATCATAGCTGCAACCCTTCTGAATGGCATTGTATTTCTTTAATATCTATGGCAGATATTGAAGGACAGCTATGCAGCCTATGGCATAGTTATCCTGCGCTGTGCATTAAGGCAAATTTATTTGTATAGCACAATTCGCACACAAGGTAATTCAAAGTGCTTTATAGAATAAGAAAGGCATTAAAATCATAATACAACAAATCAAAACATAAATAATCATCTTAAAATGAACATTTTATCCACAATGATTCATTTGTAAAATACTTAACACTGTAGTGTTAAAATATAATTCATTTGTATTGCATTGTTTTTGAGTGTGTAATAATGTGTAATACCGTTCTCTCCCTCAGCAGCTCCATATTCTTTCTTGCTTCTCTTCATTTTTGAACTGGCTCTAACTCCAAACACGCTCACACCACGCACACACAACACACACACACAAGACGCTGGTGACAAAGAAAAAGAAAATAATGTTTGTGAAGTTCTTAAACTAAAAACTGCGTCATCAGAAGAAACAATATATTACTGATTATCACACCAGAAAGCAGCTCAATTATTTGAAGCATCGCTGAAAATGTGTGCCAAAGTTTTAAAATTCACGGTGATTTAATTTCATCTTTTAGTTTTTTGCTCTGGATCCCACCTGGACATTTAAGTGAGATTTAAGTGAGTAATTCAGTTCTTTGCATGCACATCCCACTGCTAATTTCACCAAAATAAACGAATCAAACCTTTGCACGATGTTATGACAAAAGTGTAAGTAAACGCCATGCTAACGCTAGCCTTGCTTCTCTGACAAAGACAATAGCAGCAGGGGCCTGTTGGTGTGCAGAGAATAAATTAACCGTGAAATTACACCCCCAAAACTACTCTATTCAACAATCTATCCATGCCAAACCGAGTTAGATAATTATTGAGAGCTTGAGATCAGCCATGCGTTTAAATGAAAATACATGCAAATAGAAATCGTACGTGTACCTTTGCAACACGATGCGAGGAGCAGATAAATGATTTTCCTCAGTCACTCCCCCCCAATCACAAAACGAAAACTCAGAATGCTCAACCCACGTGTTTGCATTGCTTTATTAGCGCCTATCGTAAAATTTACCGTAAAACTAAATTCAAAATACCTCAAATTTTATTGTATAGATTTGAGTTTAAGAGAGTTATGATCTAGGCAAATAAAATTGAATAATAGTTTGTTATACATATTTTTTTAAGTAATCTGATGTTATTTTTTTGTCAGGCAAAATCCGTTGCAGCCTTTGTTGGGGTCCTGAAAAGGGACTTCGGTAGCATGTTGTTAGTAGTTAGCAGAAAATTCAAGATTAATACATTTTCGAGATATACTGGTCGCTTCTTATGAAATGTGAGCGAACATGTTGAAAGCATGATTTTTATTTTGCCTATGTATAATATGGTGTAGTGAAAAATATATGGAATTATATTGTAGACATGCATTTACCATGTAAATAGTTGTCATGTTTCAATGAATGCACTAGTCACTAATCTGTTCTTCAGTGCATATATGTTGAAGTCAAGATTAAATAATTAAAACATTGTGGAAAAATATTGCAGATAAAAAAAATCTTAGCTTTAAAAAACAGTTTACATTTTAATAATATCTGCTTCTTGGATCTAAATTTTAAATGTATCTAATTTCTGTGTTGAACTGGTCCTATGTTTTCTATGAACACATAATAAAGAAATGTATTTACCTGTTATACACATTTATTTCATATGGATTTATCTCTTAAACGTATCTCTTCCCAGTTTACCATGACGATAGTGATTGGTTTTGAGGGCAGTGCCAATAAGATCGGAGTGGGCATTATCAAAGATGGAGAGGTGCTTTCGAACCCAAGGAGGACCTACATCACTCCTCCTGGACAAGGCATGTATACTCAGTTAATATTAATTTCAGTAGTGCATTGTTATGTTTAGTTGTTAGACATTATTATTATTGTTATTATTATTATTATTATTATTATTATTATTTTGCTTTTCAGGTTTTATGCCCAGTGACACAGCCAGACACCACAGAGCTGTCATCCTCACCATTTTAAAAGAGGCACTGGATGAAGCAGGACTCAAGCCTCAAGACATCGACTGTGTAGCCTATACGAAAGGTAACACATTCACTCATATTCTATATATACAATTTTTTTTTTTTTTTCACATAATCAACGGAAGGTATATTGCTTTGTGTAGAATATTCCTCATTATGGCATTATAATGCATTTATACAATTTTTGATGTTTTTTATTGCTCAGATTATACTTTGAAAACATGCAGTCTTATTGGGGGCGGATTGACCTCTCCACAGATCTGACTAGTAACTATCCCTCATGGCATTAGCTGCTTGTCTCCATGGATATAGATGGATATAGTTGATAATTACAGGCAAAGCAATAACTACATGGGGATGTTGTACCCTCCAGAAAAATTACATAGTGTACCTTTAAAAAATGTATTACCAGTGTATATATGAATAATAAAGTCTACTCATGATAGTACACATAACCTGTCTAATACTGTTCTTGTGTGTGCATCAGGTCCTGGAATGGGTGCACCTTTGGTGACTGTGGCTCTCGTGGCTCGGACAGTGGCTCAGCTTTGGGACAAACCACTGCTGGGAGTGAACCATTGCATCGGACACATCGAGATGGGACGCCTCATCACCAAAGCACACAACCCCACGGTGCTCTACGTCAGCGGAGGAAACACACAGGTGGGAAATTGGTTTAAAAACAGGGGCTTAGGATGTAGAGCAGCCGTCTTGTAACAGTGAAGTCAGAGGTTTGAATCCTGTTCATGCTAGCTCATACTTTTCTATCATTTAGCAAGATACTTAACCCTCCTTGCTTTTCTTGGTGGAGAGACTGTTGGTGCAGTTTGGCATTTATGTCTCTGTTGATGGGATCGGCATGTTAGCCTCATAGCGTCATTGCCTGTGTAAATGTTTTTAGAAAAAATGCAAAAATAAACTGCTGATGTCAACAATGGACAATTTTTTTGGCTTCTTTCTGATTAGTCTGTTATGCTGTGAAGCTGGCATAGTAATATTATATATTTGATTCTTGCCAATTGATAACCAATATGTATTTTTTTCAGCTTAGACCTTTTTTTAACCTTTTCATCATTCATTTTCTTAGGTCATTGCTTACTCTGAACGGCGCTATAGAATATTTGGTGAGACGATTGATATCGCCGTCGGTAACTGTCTGGACCGGTTTGCCCGAGTTATAAAGGTTTGTATGTTTGTCATTTATATTTGAGAATATATGATCCTCCTCTGTCCTACTTTTTATGTGATTTTATATAGATTTTATTTTAACTCCCTGGTTGAGCATATAACTGCTGTATTAGTGTTGGCATATATTTTATTTTATATTTTTCAATTTGTTATAAAAGTATCATTACATAATAATCACAAAGGAAGATATTTTCAATTATCAAACACAATACTAATTTTCTACTACTACGTACTACTACTTACTACTACGTACTACTTCTTACTACTACTTACTACTACACATTTTAGATTTCGAATGACCCCAGTCCAGGCTACAACATAGAGCAGATGGCCAAGAAGTAAGTATTACAACTATTAAACTGTATTAGACATTATTGTAAAGGTTAAAATGACACTTTTACTCTGTTTTTGTCTGCAGAGGGACTCAGTATGTGGAGCTGCCATACACAGTGAAGGGAATGGATGTGTCTTTTTCAGGCATTTTATCTTATATAGAAGTGAGTGAGTCTTTTTGGAATACTACTGGACTTTTCTCATAAAATCACTGTCATAAACTATATGTGTTTTTGTAGGAAGCTGCCAATAAGATGTTAAGTTCTGGTGAATACACAGCAGAGGACCTGTGCTTCTCTTTGCAGGTGAATAATATTTTTTAAAGCTTCTAAAATATGCATATCGTTTGCTAGTCTGATTGTTAACAGATCTAGTTTACATCACATTGTTATAGATTTTGAATAATTGCCTTTCCTATGTCTCTTACATTATTATTGCAAAAATAAATCTTGGAGTTGACTTGAAATTGAAAGTCGTAAGAGTAAAAGAAGACTCAATTATTGCTTACATTTGCCATTTTGTTTTAATTCTGAAACTAAACCTAGACTAGACCAGGACAAAACCAAGACTAGAAAATTACCAATCCAAGTCTGCATCATTGAGGGCTAAGCTGGATGTGAACTTAATTTAAAGATTTCTTAGCTAGGTTTTGAAAACAATGCTCTAGTAATGCTGCTTCTTGATGTTTTTGAGTTGTTTTGTTTTGAATTGAGCAGTACCGTCTCTGTCCTGTAGGAGACACTATTCTCAATGCTGGTGGAGATCACAGAGAGGGCCATGGCTCACTGTGGTTCACAGGAGGTGCTCATCGTTGGAGGAGTGGGCTGTGAGTCAAACTAATGATCTCATGAAACACAAAGGACAAGATAAATTTCATAAATGGATTCCAAAAATAAATAAAAAAGCATTTTAAACTAATGTAAATCTGCAAATTCATGTTTTTCAATCATTCACACTTCATTTATAAAGCGCTTTTTAGGGGACGCAATCAAATTTCAATTAGAAAATCACAAAAGCTGCAATTTTTGAAGTACTTTCCTCCAATTCCCTCCACATAACAAAATATCCTGTCTCATCCTGCATAAAACTGCTAACCCTGCAAGTTCTGAAATGTTATTCTTGTATTAGTTTGTCAGTTTAATGTCTTTTTTTCTGGACACACTTGAATATGAACTTGAACAGAATCACATAAAATGCAAATCGAATCACAATTGCTATGCCTGTCAGAAAAAACACAATTTGATAATTTTCCCAAATCATGCAACCCCAGCATTTTCATACAAAAAATTGCTAGACAAAGTGCTTATATCTTGATTGATTATATATTCGCCTATGGGCAAGTTATACATAGTGTATCAATGTGTGTCCTGTGCAGGTAACCTCCGTCTGCAGGAAATGATGGGAGTTATGTGTGAAGAGAGAGGAGCAAAACTCTTTTCCACTGATGAACGGTAAGGCTGTTCACAATAGTTCTACCAATACAAAAACAAGGTGGTATTTTTATTTTTGATGCTTAATCCTGGGAGACCAATGTAGAAAGTTACAATGCATTGTTCCCCTTGCTGAATGATAAAACTACAGATCATTTATTTACTGTATTGTAAAATACAGGTCTCAGAATCCTTACATTACCAAAATGTCCTAATGAACCTTATTGGATGAAAATAACAAAAATATTCTTTAAAGGTAAAATTTTGTATAGCTTAACGGGTCGATATTACGCTATTTTCTTGATCTATGTTATAATGCTGTTTCCTCATCAAAAACATACCTGGAGTTTGGTTTTGTTTCATTCACATATATTTAAGACACAAACCCTGCATATTTAGGCTGAGTTTTTCTCTGAAATGTAAAACACCCTGTTCCTGGTGTGTGTGTGTGTGTGTGTGGGGGGGGTGTGTGGGGGTGTGTGTGTGTGTGTGTGTGTGTGTGTGTATATATATATATATATATATATATATATATATATATATATATATATATATATATATATATATATACACACACACACACACACACACACACCCCCACACACCCCCACACACACACCCCCACACACCCCCCCACACACACACACACACACACACAAAACTGGGTTAGGCTCCAACAAGAACCTTTAACATCCCAGAGTCATTTTCTATTTGGGAGTGACTTTTTCAACCATGGACCACTCCTGGATGAGTAAAGGCTAACAGAGGTTCATTTTTGTGGAAAATAAATCTATCTGTATCTAATCTATAGAAAAAAGTTACATATTGAATCTTAACAGAATTCATTGCAGTGGTTGTGTGGTTGAATAGTACCCACCTTATTTCCAAAGACGATTTATCTTTTCTCAAATGAAAACTGTTACAGCATAGTTCCATGAGGCAGGAGCTTGCGCCAGCCTTTGTCAGCGTACCATGCTCCTTCTCTCCAGATAAATCTTTTGTCCTTAAACTCCTCAGATTCTGCATTGACAATGGAGCCATGATTGCTCAAGCCGGATGGGAGATGTTCCGGTCAGGGCAGGTCACAGAGCTTGAGGACTCATGGATCACACAGAGGTAGTAAAAAAAAGTTTATTCTAATGTGGGGCTGCTTTAGTATGCTGTGAAATTATGGTATTGTATGGTATTATGGTATGGTTGATGGCTTATTATTGGTGTAAATATCGGTATAGGTTCAGAATATTTGTAGTATTGTAAGTATTTCAGCATTGAAACTGGCCCAAATGAAAGACTCATGTGAGGCTCAATCTGCTTTCTGATTGATCTTGAGAAACAAAACTTAACTTTTTAAAGTATTTTTTTTGACTTGGCCATCATGTCCAAAGTGTTTCTAATCAAGAATAAATCAACATTGAAAGTATCAGTAAGAGCTACATTTGATTTGAATATGTTTACGTCATGTGTGGGAACACAGTTCAGTCATGTTCATAGAATTTTAAATGATAATCATACATGTGGTTCCTTTAATTTCAGGTTCAGGACAGATGAAGTGGAGGTGACTTGGAGAGCATGATCTTCAGCTGTGGAGTAATGCCACATTGACTGTACAGACTCTTGGACAGAAATTACATGATGCTTGTGTTGGGTTTGGAAAGAGGTCACATTTTGGAAAAGTGTGACACAAAATATCTATTGATATTTGGCTCATAAAGTTAAACTCTGACTATGCCTCATGGTTGTTTGTGTGGACATGTCAGCTATAGACATAAATATTTCCGCTGTGTGATGTCAATAGTAAGTCAAATAGCTGGCAAGTTCAGTATATTCTACACAGATATGTCTTGCTTATTTGATTGGCTTAAAGTTATAGTAGTATACAAGTTACTACAGGGCATTTCACTCAACCTATACAACCCCAATTCCAATGAAGGACACTGTGTAAACTTAAAATACAGAATACAATGATTTGCAAATCCTTTTCAATATATTAAACTGAATTAACTACAAAGACATGATATTTAATGTTTAAACTGATAAACTGTATTGTTTTTATGCAAATATTCACTCATTTTCAATTTGATGTCTGCAACATGTTCCAGTAAAGCTGGGACAGGGCCATGTTTACAACTATGTTACATCACCTTTCCTTTTAACAACAATGAAGCATTTGGGAACTGAGGACACTAATTGTTGAAGCTTTGCAGGAGGAATCCTTTCCCATTCTTGCTGAATATACAACTTCAGTTGTTCAGCAGTTCAGGTTCTCCATTGTTGTATTTTCATAATGCGCCACACATTTTCAATGGGAGACAGGTCTGGACTGCAGGCAGGCCAGTCTAGTACCCTCACTCTTTTACTAAACCACGCTGTTGTAACACATGCAGAATGTGGCTTGGCACTGTCTTGTTGAAATAAGCAGGGAAAAAGACGTTGCTTGGATGGCAGCATATGTTGCTCCAAAACCTGTATGTACCTTTTCAGCATTAAGATCTGCAAGTTACCCATGACATGGGCACTAACATACCCCATACCATCACAGATGCTGGCTTTTGAACTTTGCGGCAATAACAATCCAGATGGTCCTTTTCCTCTTTGACCCGCAGAACACAATGTCCATGATTTCCAAAAACAATTTGAAATGTGGACTTGTCAGACCACAGCACACTTTTCCACTTTGCATCAGTCCATCTCAGGTCTGCTCAGGCCCAGAAAAGCCAGCTGCGTTTCTGGGTGTTGTTGATATATGGCTTTCACTTTGCATGGTACAGTTTTATCTTACACTTGGAGATTTAGCGACAAACTGTGTTAACTGACAGTGGTTTCCTGAAGCATTCCTGAGCCCATGTGGTAATATCCTTTACACATCCATGTCTGTTTTTAATACAGTACCACTTGAGGGAGCAAAGGTCATGGGCATTCATTGTTGGTTTTCGGGCTTGCCGCTTACGTGCAAAGATTTCTCCAGATTCTCTGCAATTGTACGTTGAGAAATGTGCTTAGATTGTTGGACTATTTGCTCACGTAGTTGTTCACAAAGTGGTGAACCCCATCCCCATCCTTTCTTGTGAATGACTGAGCCTTTCGTGGATGTTCCTTTTATACCCAATCGTGACACTCACCTGTTTCCAATTAAGCTGTTCACCTGTGGAATGTTCCAAACAGATGTAGTTTAAGCATTCCTCAACTTTCCCATTCTTTTGTTGCCCCTGTCCCAGCTTTATTGCAATATGTTGCAGGCATCAAATTGAAAATGCTTGAATATTTGCATAAAAACAATAAGGTTTATCAGTTTGAACATTAAATATCGTGTATCATCTTTGTAGTTTATTCAGTTCAGCATATCATTGTATTCTGTGTTTTTTTAAGTTTTACACAGCTTCCCAACTTCATTGGAATTGGGGTTGTATAATAGATTTTATGTTTGCAATTAGGGCTTTATGACAGCAAAAATTGAATCATGATTTCATGGTCTGCTATTTTGTTGATGGTCAGATCATGATTCAGTAATTTTCTAAAGCAGCTCTAGGTTCTTTTTCCTCCCCCGATGCTATTATTTAGGCTTGATCATACTCCTTTTTCTTTTCCCTCCCTATCTTTCCTTTCCTGCTCTGTCTTCTCTCTTCAGCCCATGACTTTGCCATCTCCCTCTCTCTTTCCTTTCTTTCTCTTCTCCTTACTGTCCTTCATCTTTCTTAATCTCTTCTGGTCTTCTCCTCTCCTCTGTCTTCCCTTTTTTCTGTCTGCTGCTCTACTTCTCTCCATACTTAAACTGGTCAGATTTTTGCAGACTTGCCAGAGGACATTAAACAGCAAACCACATACAGAGCCTTCTCCTAAAACATAGTAAAGATTAGAAAATTATAAAATTATAAACAAGCTCACACATACAGTATATAGTAAAAACTCTTAATGATCACAGGTTTGCTGGGAGGTTAGCCAGTTCTTTATGTGTTTTTTGTATGAGCTGTATGGGGTTAACTCTAATGCTGCTGGGAACTGAGTTCCATTGCTGAGAGGCTATAACTGAGAATGTGCTCTGACTGAATGCACTTTTCCTCAAAGGAACTATACAATCTCCATGGGCTGCCCCTCGATTGAGACGTTGTGTCGTGGTTCTAGTGCTGATGAACTGGGTGAGCGGAGGAGAGGACTGTCCATGAATAATTTTGTAGATTAGACAAAGGTTTGAATACTTAATGAGGTTTTCCCAACTTAACAGGTTATGTTTTTGGAGAATATTGCAATGATGGTGTCTCAGTGACTTCTTATCCAGTATTTTTATTGTCTGTTTGTAAAGTTTTAGCGTTGTTTTATTTGCCTAGGACCATGTAGTAAAACAATAAGTGATGTGTGATAGAACCATTGAGTGCATGAACAATTTTGCTGCCTTCAAGGATACGTGAGATCTGATGAACCGAAAATTGGATATGTTGAGTTTTAGTCGATTGGACACCTTTTTTTATCTGAGATTTGAAAGTCAGTTTGGAGTCAATTACTATTCCAAGATATTTGAATTCTGAGACTTGTTGAATCTTTTCTCCACCCACCCAGACATTTGCATGTATGTGTATTGTTGGATTTGGAAAAATACATTGAAACTGTTTTACTTTAGCCATTTAGAGATGTGAATAATGGATTGTGTTTGTTTTTCTGCCACTTGTGAAGGGTTATTGCCATGTGTGTAGATAACGGTGTCATCTGCATACATTTTGGATATGGACATTAGGACAAACTGACGGGGAGGTAATTTATATAGAGGGAGAAAAGCAATGGACCTAGTATAGAACCTTGTGGAACACCTGTGGATAGAGGAAGGGGGGTGGAGTGTGACTCTGACAGACTGGTATCGATCCGTTAATATGATTCTATCCATTTTATTGCATCAGGTGAGAAGTTGAAATTGTAAAGTTTTGTTAGCAGTATTTTGTAATCAACTGTATCAAAGGCTTTCTTTAGCTCTAGAAAGACTGCACCAACCACGCCACCTTTGTCTAATAAATGTTTGATGTTTTCAGTGAAATAACTGTTTGCGGACTCAGTAGAATGCTTAGCTCAAAAACCAAACTGCATAGAATGCAGTGGGAATGAACTGGTGTTAAGATGTGTGATTATTTGCTGAGCTACAATTGTTTTTGCTATTTTAGACACTGCAGGTAGGATACTAATAGGTCTGTAGTTGCATACTATTAAACAATCTCTGCTTTTGTAAATTGGAATTACAGCCACTGCTTTTCAAACCCTAGGAAAGACCTTCTCAAGTATGGAATCATTTAGAATTTTGGTTATTGGAGGGAGGAGAGTTTGACTGAGATCTTTTAATGTAAATGTATCTATGCTAAATATGTCCTTTGTTTTCAATAGTTTAAGTGATTTTATTGTCTGAGCAACATGAGTTTCAGTGACACTGACTAATTTGAAGGGTGCCTCTGATGTGAATATAGGTAAATTGTTTTTAGATGGGAAAGACTGAGCTATTGGGGAAATGGACTCATAGAAAAAATTATTGAAGGCCTCTGCAATTTTTTGTGGGCCACTTGTTGTTTTATCATTGACTTTGATTTCTAAAAGCTTTTTCTTTTTAGCATCATGTCCTGTAAGATTTTTCAGGTGCTGCCAAACAGTTTTTGAATTACCTCTTGCGTTTTCAATTATAGTCAGGGAGAAGTTGGCTTTGGCTTTTTGTATGTTTTTTACAACCTTATATTTAATGTTGTAAACAGTTTTGTTTTTGTTTTTTTTACACTAGTCGTCTTGCTTTTATTTGCATCTTTCAATGCTAGATCCCTCTCCTTCATTAGTCTTAGGATGTCTGAATTCATCCATGGTATCACATTTTTATGTTTGTTGCTAATTTTGTAGCTGAAGTTTTTAATTAGACTTTCAATTGCAATTGAAAAAACTTCACTATCCCTTTCATAGCTTCCCGATAGTATCCCTTCCCACTCAATCTGCTGCACTGCATTTTTAAAAACCTCTTGTTTGTTTTTTTAGGAATTTTGACATATTCATTTTCTTTGGTTGTTGGGTAGAATCTCTTTTTTGAAAGATTTCTTGCTGTAAGGATCAGGTTGTGGTCAGAAAGACCGGCTAACATGGTGTAGGCTTTAATTAACCTCTCAGGTCGATTCGTAAATATTAGATCAATCTGGGTGCTACTTGACGGTGTGGTCCTTGTGGGCCCTTTAACCATTTGTACCAGCAATTCTTTTGAGATGTTTTCTGCCAGATTTGTCCTCCCAATTTATGTTAAAATCACCAAAAATGTAAGTCTCTTTGTTTGTTCCTTAACAAACAAAGAGACATTCCTTAAGTAGTGTTTCAAAATTGTAAGAATTAGTTATTATAATGAGGATTTGACGGGCGTCTTCATCCACACCGGCCCTTAGGAGCCCCTGAGTGATGGATCTGAGTGCTTTCAGGTTTCATGTACATGTATACTTCATCCCTGCTCTGCGCGTTTACATCAGAATCAGAAGACTTTTATTGCCATAGTCTGTGAACACAGTTCACAAACTAGGAACTTGCTTCGGTGAAAAAGTGCAACATAAACACACTGAATAAATACAAATACAAATAAGGCCATGCACAAAGTTAAAAAGATATGCTTAAAAAATCAAATGAAATACTTAAAGGGAGAAAATATATACAACAGCAGCATCAAAACAACAGTGCAAACATGGCTTATTAAAGTGACCGGTGTTATTAAGTGTCCAGTTTAGTGCAGATATTATAAAGTGTTCATGAGACGAACAGCAGAGGGGAAGAAACTGTTCTTATGGCGAAAGGTTCTGGTCCCAATGGACCGTAGCCTCCTGCCAGAGGGAAGTGGCTCAAATAGTCCATGTCCAGGGTGAGAAGTGTCAGCTGCTATACGGCCTGCTCGCCCCCCGAGTCCTGGAGACGTACAGGTCCTGTATAGATGGAAGGCTGCAGCCAATCACCTTCTCAGCAGCGCGCACAATGCGCTGCAGTCTCTGTCTGTCCCTGGCAGTGGCCCCAGCGAACCACACAGTGATGGAGGAGGTGAGGATGGACTCAATGATGGAAGTGTAAAACTGCACCATCATCTGAACTGGCAGCTTAAGTTTCCTCAGCTGCCGCAGGTGGAACATCCTCTGCTGGGCTTACATTAGAGGTCTGTTAAAAATCAACCTACTTTTGTCTGAGCGGCCACACAGGGGGCATTGCTTATCCTGTGGGTCCTGCTGCATTAAAAGTATTAAATGATATTATAGTAATTATAAATTATTCATGTCGTGACCACAAATCATTCTCTCTTGCTAGTTACTGGTGAGACAAGGAGATAAGGACAAGGAGATTTCTTCCAAATCTGTATGGTTCCTCCAACTAAACAAACTCAAATGATTGCAGTGTCCCTTCAAAGTATTTATACTGATGATAGTATGGTGATGGTGGGCTAAAAGACACAGTATTTCATTGTGCGTAATAAATTAGGATATCTGAACAAAATGCTCCAAATTCCCCATAACACATAACACACTAGTCACTCATTCACGCACAGCAGCCTATATTCTCATAAAATTACAACTTATTCTTTATTCTCTTCATAATTTATTTTATGTAACTGACCCTTACACGCCGTCATACTGTCGTAGTAATCTGTGAGGCATGAGCAGTATTTGTTTTTAACATAGTGAGAAGATTGACAGGACTCCAGATGCATCCTTCTTCATGTTAATGTAGGTGCGGGGGGATGGCTAGTTGAAAGTCTCAATAAATGTTTTGACAGGTATACCAGCTTCTGCGAGTGTGACGCTTATTTTGAGAGACAAAAAAATAATAAATAATATCATTTATTTTAATATTTCACACAATAATCTTCCAATGTAGAACTACAAGAATTAACACAAATAAAATACACTTCAATTAAATATATATAATTTATTTTCCCAATCCACGCAGAGCTGCAGTATAATGAAAGAGCCGCATGCACCTCCGGAGCTCGAGGTAGTAGGCTAGCGGCTAGCCAAGTGATCAAATGGGCAGAAACAGAGAATTTCGTATCTATGAATGTCTGTGATTCAAAAGATGTAAGTTAAATAGCGTTATTGCAATAACAAGACTATTGTCATGTAGAGCTAGTTAACACGAACATTTTAAGACCAAAATGACGAGCCTGAAAGCAGCAATTAGAGTCCATGGAGGCAAATTGTGTCGATGTGTCACTGCCTATTTGAAATGTGGCGGCTAGCGGGTTAGCTATGTTTATTTATATATACAGTCTATGCCTGTAGCATGCTGATCTCCATGGAGATAGTATATTGATATTGCCTGGCATTAAATGTGTCTAAGTGTACGTGAAATAAAGTGATAAAATCAAAGCGCTGCTTTGACTAAGAAAATCGTGATTCTTTGGGCATATCACCTTGACAGATTTTTTTTGTAAATTTGACTTTGAGTTGTCTACCCCAGCTTTAAAACCATGTGCAAAGTATATTGTAAATATTGTTCAATACACTCAATGGTGTGCAACTAGGCCTGTCCTAGGCCTGTCCTGACCTTTTGATATATTGCTGAAGAAAATATTGGCGATAATAGATAATACTGAAACAAATTTACACAAAAACTAAAGTAGGATTATGCCGCTCAAACTATTCTAAAAGTAC
Source organism: Periophthalmus magnuspinnatus (assembly GCF_009829125.3). Lineage (NCBI taxonomy): Eukaryota > Metazoa > Chordata > Actinopteri > Gobiiformes > Gobiidae > Periophthalmus > Periophthalmus magnuspinnatus. The sequence continues at coordinate 48,708 of NC_047137.1, forward strand.
AATATGGTTAAAAAAACAACTGTAATAGATAGAATGCAGAACGAAACACTTAGTAGTTATTCTGTATTTGTAATAAGTCCACAGCTCAAATTCAATCATAGTATAGAAAAAATAATGTTCTCACTGGTACAAAGAAAAAGTCCCCATAATAAATACTAACCCCTAAAAATGATCCATCCAACACATATTGATTGGTAACTCAATATAGTAATTATCTTGACAGGCCTATGCGTGTGTACGTTACATTTTAGAATGAGAGCTGTTCTAAAGTTAAATATATAAAATATATACATGTAGGCCTGTCAGAATAACAAATTTTGATGTACGATATATTGAAGAAAATATAGACGATAAATGATATTGAAGGCTAGGCCACTGACACAGTAACCTTAAAGCAAGATTTCCCCCAAAAGACTATTCTATTTGTACAGTATTATCCACAAACAAGAGCTGCAATAAATGAAATAATTTGATAAGATCTGAGCTTTAGAACGTTTAATAAATAACATAGTATATCAACTAGAGCAAAGAAAAGGTATAGCTGCAATAAATATAAACCTTAAAAAATGATTGTACCATCTATCGTGTATTGAACGTCCATCCATCATACATCCATTTTCTTCCGCTTATCCGGAGCCGGGTCGCGGGGGCAGCAGTCTAAGCAGGGACTCCCAAACTTTCCTCACCCCAGACACGTCCTCCAGCTCCTCCGGTGGGATCCCAAGGCGTTCCCAGGCCAGCCGAGAGACATGTATTGAACGTTAACTTGATAAAGTACTTATCGTGAGAGGCCTAGTCACATGCCAAACGGCTGTGTGAACGCTTGGAACTAGTTAGAGCCACAAGCAAGTTCCTTCTTTCATGTTTTAAAATGAGGTATCCTAGCTTTATTATATTTAGCTTTGTATAAAAATATACAACAGCATAAAACAGGGGCATGTTTGTACACATTTTAAATAAATAAAAAATAAAAAACAAACATGTCAAGTTTATTTCTTTTATTAAGCAATACTGTTCTCACATTCCTTCTCCAGTGTAAATTTTATTATTTCAATAAATTCATTTCCAAAACAAAAAAAACAAAAAAACAATCAACATATACTGAACATGGTAAAATCCCTGTAGGAGGAAAACACAACTGGAAAAAAAAAAACTGAATAAAAGCATTAAATCTGATAAAGGGTGAATGGTATTGTGCTTTCTGTGCTACACCCTCATGTAAACCTTTGTATACAACTTTTAGACATTCTTCCAAATCCAAAAATGGGGACAAATCGGTCTCAATATTATTCTTTCATAACAAAGTGCTTGATTGACTACTCGCTTTACAGAGAAGAGATTTGTTAAAACTACAGCTTTGCAACATTACCATTGTGAAAAAATGTACTTACAGCTACTTAGAGATTTAAAAAACATCATTATGAACTCATATAAGCTTTTAAAATTCAACAAATGAAGAAATGGTTTGATTAAGGCAGGCATTGTAAGGCATTAAAAAGTCCATAGTCCAAAAAGTGTCCTGACAGTGAAAGGGGCTTAGAAAATCTGTCCATTGTTTCATTTTTTTTCGGGTACCTTTTTGTAGTTTTTTATGTGCATCTGGTGGGATGGACATCAGGTTTATCTTGAATTGGGTTGTACCAAACTATTTTTTGGGGATCTGAAAGAAAAAAAAAAAAAAAAGTTAATGACTTCAAAACATTGTAGAATCCTTATAGTTTAAACTGAGCTGGAAGACAGGTCAGAATTCTGTGCTTGTATCTGACAGTTACACAGCAAATTCAGAGATATTAGAATCAGGTCAACAAATCTGCCAGTTTTTGTTTCCTGTGGGTAAGCCCAGTAATTACAAAGTGCCATCAAAAATAATTATATTAGATTCAGAAAACGGTGCTATTATTCAACCCCAAAGACATGATTGTTGTTAGTTGAAAGGACATAAACCCATAAGTTTGTGAAGCAAATCCCCCAAAAATAATAAGGTTTAACATTTGTGGATCATAAGTTTGGGTATGCCTTTCAAAAACAGTGAATGTCCTATAGAGTTATACAGGCCCCTGCCCTTCATCTGAAATTATGACATACAATTTTTGAAAGTGATCCATTTGTTCTATTGTGTCTGTTCGGTTTTATTTTCATTTGCTGTTAAAGTTTGATTTCATAAAGATGGCTGGCTATAGACTACAGGAATTTATGACAATGAAATTTTATACTGATTCTACAACAAATTTCACATTACCTCTCAAAAATAAGTTGATATTTCATAAACTGTGATATTGGCCCAGCTTAGATTTAAACATTTATCTAAGATGAGTAATGAACCAACCACTAATATTTGAATCATCTAGCTCATAAAACAACAACATAAACTTAAATTAGTCTTGGCAATTAAGTTTGTCAAACTTGTTAGTCATGACCCTAAATCAGCAGTAAAAAAAACAAAACACAATACCCAGTACACACATAAATGTGTCGTAATAATAAATAATAATTCCTGAACTTGATTGAAAATGGAAATCATGAAACCAATTTACAAAAAAAAAAAACAGAACAGAACAGAATTTAAAGAATATTTAAGCAACTCACCTTTTTTTTCTCTGCTGCATATAGCATTCCATTCTGCAGAGACAAAATGAGACTTGGGTTAACATTTGAAAAGCATTTTGTCCTTCTATACTAATGTGTAGATTAGCTGTAAAATGAAATATACTGTTTGCTGGGACCAGCATGGCCAATTTACCATTTTAGTATTCATTTTTTGTCAAGGGCCATTTAGCAGGGAATTCATAAGACTTCTTACAATTTAACATTTTTCAAATAACAGTTTTTAAGTTGTTATGTCACTTGCATGATTACATGGGCATTTTTTAAAGTTAAAAGTTAAATCCATACTTAAGAACATTCTCCATGCAGATGGGTAAATTTTATGCCATACTGTGGAAGATTATAGGCAAAGGAACACTATTTTCATGGAAACAAGCAGGAGGAAGCCCTTCCCCAGGTTAAGTACGCGACAGACTTGTGGAGAGCCCTCTCACAATAAGGTTTTCTAGGTTTGTCTGTGAAATAAAAAAACTAAAAAAAAAAAGTACCGTATACCCTACCGTAATGTATACCGGTAAGTTACTTACTGAAGCTTTAAAAATTTAGCTTCATCAAACATATTTAATTAATAGAACATGTAGGTTTCATAAATTTGACATGTATAACGCTGCAGCTTAAAGCGTTAAACTAATGCCTCATTCATGTTGGCTGCAAAAGGTGTAGAAACCATCTTGTTTATAGGACATTTTTAAACATGATCTTTTCTTGAATTTGATGACTAATAATCACAAAATGTAGACCATTTAAAGCACTTTGTCCTAGGATTGTGCTGATATTTCATTCTGGGCCTGAAGCGATCATACCAGACATCTTGGACATCTCACCAAAACATGCGAATTTTCTGTGACTCTGCGTTACAGACCAGGAATCAGATAGTATGAAGGACAAGAGGAAAGGAAAATATTTGTTTCTTCTACAGGGGATAACATTATAGAAGTATTGTATACATCAGAGCATTATTTTGCTCTTTAGAACTAATGTTTCAAAAAAGGTTGTTTTTTTTAAGAAACTGAGCCATTGTGACACATTTCCCTTGAGGCTCAATAACATGTTTGTCTAATAGTTTAAACTATATGGATTTAAAATATTGTGATGTTACGTGAACATAACCTGAGCTGGAGACAGATCAGAATTCTCAGGTTGAATTTAGAGTTTAACTGTCAGTAATTACAGAGATATTGACCATAAACCAGGTCAACAATTCTGCAATCTATGAAGCAAAAAAGACAGTTCTCTGTCAGTAAAATATATGAAAGTGAAATACTTTTTTCATAGTGGGGCTGAATATTGGCACCACTTTCTGAAGTCAAAGATGTCCTTTCACCTGAACTGTCCATCAGAAATTATAATATCAAATTTTACGACATGAATGCAACCCATTGATATTTTGCAGTGACATCACACTGGGGGTGTTCTAGATGCATCTCTATGGTGAATGCTCAACAGTTACCATGGTGGCATAATGCAGAGATGAGCAAACACAGCCAAAAATATTTAAGTAATCTGAAAACTCAAGAGAAAATTGCTAAATGGACACAATGAAACACATTTTCAGGAGCCGGTGATCAATATAAGCATTCATGATGCTGTTTAGTTGTTTGATTTTCAACAAAAAGGTGGGACTGACCAAATGAAATAACTGTTGGCTAATGCTAGCTAGCTTGTAACTGTAATGTTACTTGAGAAGGACTTAGTTTCAACCAAATAAATTCTTTGAACTTATTTGGTTTGTGCAGTTAGATTATGCTAAAATGAAGCTCAGATTAGACTCAAATTTGAGTCACAGAGCTTCAGGCAGAGCAGAGCCTACAGTTAGCATCACACCCTCAGGGAATGTTGATAACATCAGCTGCAAAGTATAAATTAGGGTGACTTTACAGTTGTGGAGACTCATTTACAGTTGTGGAGAGTCATGTTGCATCATTTAAATTATACTCTGCACATCTTTGTTTAGGTCAAGAAGTGTCTTTTGGTATTTTATTTCAATACTTCAACTTCACTAATACATTTTACTTGCAACATGGGTATACCTTTAAATAATCCACTCACCTCTACTGTGATAATTCAAAGCCTCCACTAGATGGCGACAGCAGAGGAGCAATTTGCTGTTCTCCTCGTCTTCCTGTCGGGGGCGTATGTTTGTTGCAAGGGGTGTGGCAACTGGACTGGGCTCCTCCGCACGTGGGCCTTCCGCACGTGGGCCTTCCGCACGTGGGCCTTCCGCACGTGGGCCTTCCGCACGTGGGCCTTCCGCACGTGGGCCTTCCGCACGTGGGCCTTCCGCACGTGGGCCTTCCGCACGTGGGCCTTCCGCACGTGGGCCTTCCGCACGTGGGCCTTCCGCACGTGGGCCTTCCGCACGTGGGCCTTCCGCACGTGGGCCTTCCGCACGTGGGCCTTCCGCACGTGGGCCTTCCGGGTCCTCTGCACACAGCCCTTCTGCACACATCTCCTTTGGGGGTTGAGACTCGGAGGTCTCTGGAACAGGACGCGCTTCACTGATGAAACTCAGACCCCATTGGTTCTGCAGCAGAACACCAATGGCTGGGCGGTCCTCCTCGAGCCCACCTGAGAGGAGAGGAGATATTAAGAAGGGCCCATATTATGCCATTTTAAAAATCTATAGTATGTCGTTTCCTTATCAAAAACACATGTGGATGAAACAAAACAATTCCTGGTATGCTTAACACACAAACCCTGCATATTTAGGTGGAGTTCTTCTCTCAAACTGAAAACACTCGGTTCCACCTTGTGATGTCATGTGGTAATACAGGAAGCATTCCAGTGTGCTTTTTAACTCAGTTCCAGGGCTGAATGATTCTGAAGGTGTACAGTCAGTCTCTACTGAACAAAAGGTAAACGGTAGCTGTTAACTTGAAAAGTACTGCTTCGTGACATCACAAGGTGAAACATAGCATTTTGAGCTTTGGAGATGTAATAATAAAGAATTAGTCAAACAAATGTGGATGAAACAAAACAAAATGTTCCTAAATGACTTTTAAAACATTAAAGGTTATGCAAAAGTTGGAATGTTGTTACCTCCTCAAAAACATACATGACAAATAGTGCTGGCCTGTATGGTGAATTAAAAAAATCCAAGCGTGATCTCATTCACCAATTTACACTTAAATGCAACTCTATGCTCAAAGACACCTCCCATTGGTCAATGGTCTGTGTGAGCCACATTTGGATGGAACCAATTGTAACCATTTGCCTCATAGTCCCACGTGCGGACGCGAGGACGAAGCCCATAACCACGGGTTTTTGCCGCGATGGTACAGCGTCTGCGGCGCCGGGTGGCAACTCCTGTTTGGCGAACGGAGAGGCAGCGAGACAGGCTAACGACGGAGGAGTGGATAACACTCAAACACGCACAAAATACAGCCTCGCTGCGCTAAAGCAAAAACAATACTTTTTCTTTGAAACTGTTAATCATGCGCGAGTATTATGGGAACCAAAGTGTAAACCAAAAGGAATATTCGGGGGACACCTTAACATCCGCAGTCTAATCTCCAAAAAGGACCAGATTGCTGTTCTCCTCATGGATTCCAACTTGGATTACCTTTGCTTAACTGAATCCTGGCTTCACAGCTACATCCCCACTAATATGATAGACATTGATGGATATCAATGCTTCAGAAAGGATAGAAGCTCAGGAAAGGGAGGACGAGTGTTGATTTATATTCAAAATAAATTTAAATGCAAGGTAGTTGAATTAAACTCCAATCTTGAGTGTTTAGCCCTGAACATAACTTTGTCCCCATCAATGAACTTCAATGTTGCTGTGCTATATAATCCACCATCTCATAATATGTCCTTTTATGATGAATTAAACCATGTAGTTAAACATCTTGAGGAATATAGAGAAACTATATGGTATGGTGATTATAACATACTGGTAAATTGGTCTGATAAAGGTGCAAAACAAAAACTGAAAACAATAATGACTAAATTTAACTATCAACAAATGATTGCAGGACCCACTAGGACAGTGCTTCTCAATTATTTTCTATCATGCCCCCCCTATAAAGAAGAAAAAATTTCTAAATTTATAATGAAATTTAATTAAATATCAAAAAAAATAAATTAAATAAACATCAAATGAATAAATTAAAATTAAATAAATATCAAAATAATACATTAAAATTAAATTAATATCAAATTAAAACAAGTAATTTAGCAATTTGGTACTCCACCTTATATGATGCTCAGTGCTTGCTGCTTTAAGTGACATTTACAAAGCGAGATGATTATTGGCAATATTTGGCACATTTACACTGAAAAAACTCCAGCGTCTTATCAGCGTGACTGAGGTGTAATGAGATGGCGCTTTAACTTATTTGGCTTCATACTGTCCGCTGCCACAGCAGACACCGGTCTGTCCACACGTGTCCCACCGGAGTCACGGTGAAGCAAGTGCTAAATACGCTTCATCAGACTTCCTCGTCTTATTTTTCGTGTGACTTTACCTCCGTCTATCTCCGCCTTTCTTTTCATCCCTGTTAAAATGTTTTCCATAGTGTCTCTTTAGCAAAAGTGTTTCTAGTTCACTGCCCTGTGTCACGATCTATTTGCTCTCTCCTGCTCTTTGCTGTGTGCGCGCTGCGTGCGCGCAGCGTACAGTACTACAGTGTCATACGCGGAGTCATACGCCCCCCCCCAATATATCCCCCCCAATATATCCCCCCCCGGTATCTCACCGCCTGGGGGGGCACGGTGAGATACCCACTATTTGAGAACCACTGCACTAGGATAACCAGACAGACTAGAACTTTGATTGATATGGCCTTTACAAATAAACCTGAACGTATTACAAGAATGTATAATTTACTAACGGGGCTATCTGACCACAACATGACTTTAATGGTTAGAAAACTGACTAAAAAAAGACTGCAATATTTTGGTAAATTATGCAACAATGATAATGATATCAAATATGTAATACCTAAATCTAAAACTACACTGTTTGAAAGAGAACTAAATAATTTCAGTTGGGAGCAAATCAAGGATATGGAAGATGTAGATTAATGTTGTACTTTTTTAACAGAAGCCATCACAAAAATAGCTGACAAATTTACTGAGCAAAAAAAGTGTAAACAAAGGGAAAGTACTCTTCCATGGTTAAATGACGACATAAAAAACTAATGAAAAAACGAGATTTAGCTTTGAAGAAATCAGTACAATCAAGACTTAGTACTGACCATTTAACATTCAAAAGTTTAAGAAATAAAGTAGTATAAGAACTGAGAAAAGCACAAGCTTCATATTATACTAAGCTTATTGGCAATGCAAAGGGCAATACAAATTCTCTTTGGAAACACTTAAAATACATAAATAAACAAAGCATTCAAACCTAAAAGAATTAGTGAACTCACCATAAATGGTAAAACTACTAATAACGGTGCCACTATGGCTGACAGCCTTAATACTCATTTTGTCCAGTCAATTGAAAAATTGGCACAATGTTTTGAGAATACTGATTATGTGAATATACCACCTTTAACGCACCCTGATAATTATTTTTGCATTGAAGAAGTGAATGAGATAGAAGTCACACGGATAATAAAAAAGTTATCAAATTCTAAATCAAATGATGTATATAATCTAAATAGCTGTTTTCTCAAGCGCTACAGTAATATATTAGTTAAACCTTTGACACATCTAGTCAATTTGTCCATAAAAAAAAATCAAAATTTCCCTTAGGTTGGAAAAAAGCAGTGAATGTGCCAATTTTTAAAGCAGGAAGCCCAGATTCTATGTCCAATTACCGGCCAATATCAATTTTACCTATACTGTCCAAAGTAATCGAAAAAATTGAAGCCTGACTACTTGGAGGCTAATCAGCTCCTCAGCTCGCAGCAGTTTGGTTTCAGAGCAGGGTATTCAACCGAAATAGCAAACTGCTGTTTTATTGAAAATATAAAAAAGTCCCTCGATAGAGGTGAGGTCGTAGGAGCTGTGTTTCTCGATCTAAAAAAAAGCCTTCGAAACCGTTAATCACAGTTTGCTTTTATCAAAAATGACATCATTCAATATCGCCCCTGAGGCAATTTGCTGGTTTGCCTCTTACCTTCAGGATAGGAAACAGTGTGTTAAAGTGGCCGAAAATAAATCTTCATTCGCAAATATTCGCATGGGCATACCTCAGGGCTCCATATTGGTACCATTGCTGTTTAGTCTTTTCATAAATGACTTGCCTTTGACCTGCCCAGGTGTCTGCTGCCAACTTTATGCGGATGACGCAGTTTTTTATGCAACCGCCAAGACACCAGAGCAGGCTGCGGATGTTTTGTCCGCATGCATGGCTGAGGTTAGTCAGTGGCTAACTCAAAATAAGCTGACTCTAAATTTTGCAAAAACTGCTTCTATGTGTTTTTCTATTAAAAAAAATAAATGTATTTTATCATTTTGCAAATTTATTTGAAATCTTTGGTCTACAAGTAGCTAACGATTTTAAATATCTTGGGTTGGTCCTAGACCCCCAACTAAAATTAGATAAGCATGTTAAGAGTATAGCCAAAACAATACAAAGAAATCTAAATTGTTTTAAATTGATAAGGCAATATATTCCAAATCAGGCAGCCCTGCTGTACATGCATGGTATGATTTTTTCTCATATCTCCTACTGCATGACAGCATGGGCCCAGGCAGCTCCCTCAGCCACAAAGCGCATTGGTTCTTTGTACAACCAAGCAATCAAAATTATGGATCGAAAGCCAATCTGTTTTCATCATTGTCACATCCTTAAAAAATATAATCTATTAAGTTTTGAAAGTTTTACTAGTTTATGTTTTTTTAAATTATGTTTTAAGTGTATTCGTAACTTGGCCCCAGAACCACTCAGTACATTTATACAAAGACTAAACAGCACCAGAGTGACAAGAGGCACCATAAACAAAAACTGTAAAATCCCACAACGCAGAACCTCTTTTGGACAGTCTGCCTTTTCATATCAGAGCTGCAAACTGTGGAACTCACTGCCCACCGAAATAAAAAACATTTCTGAGTTGAAAATGTTCACCTCTAGGGTTAAGAACTGGCTGAAAATGAGTCAAAACTGTACCCACTTGTAAATAGGTAGTATGACAGTTGGTGAGTGAGAGAACGTGTGAGTGTTGAATGTATATTTGGGTACTGATGTAACTATTTTAAGGGGCAGGTGTTTTAATATACTTTGCATATTGGTGAATTGTGGAGAAGCCCAACCAGGGACGGGAGTTGAGAATTAGCTCTATGCATCACATCAGCTGCAATGTTCATGTTGTAACTATGTCCCTGTCAAATAAATATATAAATAAATAAAGTAATGTGAGAACTTTAAGAATTAGAGGATTTTAGTTACCTCTTCAAGACAAGGCTATGGTTACATCATGAGATCAAATCTAAACTGATTTAGCGCCAAGAAAACTGTGGCATACATTTTTGCCATTTCACCCACCTAGCAACAGAGATTATAATTTGTTACAATATTTATGAAAAATATTGTAACAAATTATCCAAATTCAAAAATATCTTTTAAATGTGTATGGTAGGACAATCACAAACAAAGTGTGATTTTGTGATAGCAATGTATAGTCCAGACTTTTTTTTTAGACTATGGGGGATAATTTTAGACTATGGGTCTTCTCTATTAAAGAAGTGTTGATGTTAAGCTAGTGGTTTAACAATTGTTATTTCAAGATATTTAAAAAACTCATGCATTCCTAGAGATTCCCCACCTGTAGCTGCCCCTGCCTTCACTTTGGAGGCGTAGCTGACGGCAGGCTGCAGTTTGGCGGGGCTGTCCTGAACGGGGAAGGCCGGAGGAGGCTTTAGAAGAGAGAGACTCTCCTTCACCCAGCGCTCCTTCTGTGACACCTTCCTCTCTTTTGCCCCCTTGTGGCTCTCTCTGCGCGCACTCCTGCCTTTGTGTGCCTTACGTTCCTTCTCTTTGCGTACTGCTGGACCTTGTGGTTGTCCATTTGGGGGGACGTAGATTTCGGGGGAGATTTGGCGTGGGGCTTGCTGTTGGTTGTTTTCTGGGATGCAGCCTCCTCCTCCTCCCCCGCCTCCGCTGCCTGATCCGGGAGACAAGCGCCGGTTGCGGATTTGGGGCTCAGAGTTTGCAGCAGAAACAAGCACCGCAGGGTCGCACAGAGGGTCGGACTCACAGACTGTAGTAGCAGCTTCCCAGGAACCTGCACAAAAACATGGAGTAAATCAGGGAGGTCCGTATAAATAACCTTATAAGGGCCCTTATTAAGCAATTTTCTGATTTCTGTTACAATGTTTACTCATCAGAAAATACCGGAAGTTGTGTTTTATCTCATTCACACAAGCTCTGCATATTTAGGCCGAGTTCTCTCAAAAGGAAAACACTCCATTCCACCTTGTGATGTCATGTGGTAATATAGAAATTGCTCCATTGTGTTTTTAAACTCCATAAATCTTCACTAGAATAATTTGGATAAGTCAAGCTCTGTAATTACCAATCTCTACCAAACAAAAGGTAAAAAGTTAGCTGTTAACTTGAAAACTACCACTACATGACATCACAAGGTGTAACGGGGCATTTTAAGCTTTGGAGATGTAGACAGACTAATAATAAAGCATTACTCAAACATGTGTGAGTGAAACAAAACAACTCCAGGTATGTTTTTGAGGTGGTAACAATGTTATAACAGGGCTTAAAGCTCACAGTCAACGTAGCAGAATATAGGACCTCGATTCCCAATCTAATTAACAGTACAGTGGAATGCCATAAAAATATTTGAATTGGCAAATTGTAATTTTTCCTACTGTAATCCTGGTTAGAACTCAATAATTTGCAAAGGTTATGTAAAAAAGATGTATACATTTTCTGCCACTTATACAATATGGGTAGCAGGGTAATGAATGTATAGGCTAACTGAAGGGTTTAAATTCTCCTCAATGGCTGTCATTGTCATGTGGCTCAAGCCAAGCAATTGTATCAATAGAATGTCAACTGGGAAATCATAAATTTTTAGATTATTAGTCGGGGATAAAACAATGGAATTAAAATTCTAAAGGTGACACTCTAGTGTAATATTGATATACATTTGAGATGTTGTGGGGAAGCCAAAAGTACTGTGGAAATACTACAGAATGAAAAAAGCCTATAAAGTCAATATACAATTCAGTATTTTGTATTTTATTGTCCAGGTTAAAAACTACAGACTGACAGATTTCATAACTTCTATAGGCACTTTACAGTATTTCAATGGAGAAATCTCAGATACAAAAACCAAGACACCATGTTAACAGATAATACTTTGCCTCAGTGACACTTTTCAAATAAAGACATTTCTTTCCCACCCATTCCACGGCTCTGCCCCGCGAGAAACCTGTTCCTACCCACCGACCTGCCACATTCCAGCCCTCTGCATTTACATACTGTTTCTCTGGAAGGATTAGGAAACACTTGGGATGTCATTTAAGTCTTGTCAAGTTAGGCACAGGAACAAATTACGGCAGCTTCAAAGGTTCAAAACTACCATGAAATATATAGGGCATTTACGTAAATTCACATGCCAGTCAGTCTACTGATTAATAAGAGTATAGAAACAAGTACTTAAATTAATTATTAATTAATTTAATTATATTAAATTACAATTTTTGGCAACTCTGATTATGCAAAATTAACATGCATACATAAAATAAAAATCGCAACTGTAAAAAGGACCAAATAAAAATCGTGTATTGTTTACAATTAAGCTATGCTTATTGTATCTTATAAATTGTAAATACGCTATGCTAGTTTTAATTAAAAGTTAAATATTGACGTTAAGTAACAATGACATAGAAAGTTAATGATTACAATTGCAGCCAAGTTTTCATGTGACCGACCGAAAAAGCAACCCTCGAGATCGCTGTTTCAAGTTACATGACCATAAAACTTAACTAATATAATTCCTCGTTGGTTAATTAATTATCAAACGCATATTTCAGACCTTACACCCTTTGGCTCTGGGGAAAACATTTGTCTATTTTTGGCACAGCTCCGGTTCAGTTCCTTTGAGTTGAGGCTAGCTGCCATGAGCTTAGAGCACACTTTTAACAACGCCGGCGTTCACAAACGTATCCAAAACACTGTTTCACGTCTACAAACTCGACATTGAGATGACCAATATAGCATGGGGGGACTTTGAATATTAATATTGTTCAAACTCAGATGTTGTCGTTAAAGTTTTCGCATGTAATCGCTCCAAGTTTAGCCCCGGATAGTGCTAGCTTCGCTCAAAGTTTCGTAAGAGTCCATTCAAAGCGGGAGCCTCGATACTTGGCTAAAGCGGTGCTAACTTGGTCATATAACGATTCAGAGACGGACAAAAGCGCTCAGCGGGGTGGGAAGTTGTTAGGACTCACCTGTTTTGATATGCATGTCTTTTCCGCGGACTGTGAGGATGATTTTGAACCGTTTCTAACTTTTGTTTACAGCGAAGTCAGTGAACGGCTCCAGGAAGCGACACGCGACTGAGGGCGGAGCCGGAGGTGCAGCAGATAAGAGCTCCGGCGGGAAACAGGGAGGGAACCTATCTTCGTAGCAACAGTACACTAAGATGTAAAAGTAAGGCTATTTTTGGACAAAGGGAAGCAAATAAATGACAATAATTATACATAAAAATTCAATTAGCATTGGCTAAAATATGTTTTCATAAATTCAAAAATAAAAGTGTCTAAAACGTGTAATGTTGTGGTAACTACACTTGTGATTGCAAATCTGGTATGAAGTATGTAGCCATTATCATTCATTATGTACAGTTATTTATTTGTTGCTATTCTTCCGTTTGTATTAAAGGTACAGTATGTAAGTTTCTGGAAGTGGCATATCTAGTGGCTAGATACTATTCAAATCTAATAGAAGTAAACAAAATCTAATAGAAGTAAACAAAAATAACCCCAGATTTTTGTTCAGCACTGTAGCCAGGCTGACAAACTCCCACACTGCTAATGAGTCTCTTATCCCCTCGAACATTAGTTGTGATGACTTTCTTCACTTCTTTGATTACAAAATCACAACCATTAGAGACAAAATTAACAAAGCTACTCCAAAAATCAGCTCTGAGCAAATCCAGTCTGTAATGCCAATATCCCATATGGACCCTCTAATAATATTAGATAAATTTACTCCTGTTGATGAGGTGGAGATTACCTCAGTCATCATGTCGTCAAAACCATCAACCTGTTTGCTCGACCCTATTCCAATCAGACTCCTCAAAGAAGCCCTCCCCCTAATAATAGATTCCATCCATAACATAATAAATATGTCGTTAGAAAATGGCTACGTTCCTCAGTCCTTTAAGTATGCTGTGATTAAACCCCTTTTGAAAAAACCTAACCTAAATCCTGATGAATTAGTCAACTATAGACCTATCTCTAATCTTCCCTTCCTCTCAAAAATTCTAGAACGAGTTGTGGTGAAACAGCTCTGCCGCCACCTGCAGGACAATAATATATTTGAAAAATTTCAATCTGGATTCAGAGCTCACCACAGCACAGAGACTGCACTGCTTAAAGTAACAAATGATTTACTACTAGCTGCTGATAACGGGCTGGCTTCAGTCCTGGTCCTACTGGACCTCAGTGCAGCGTTTGACACCATTGATCACAACATTCTACTGCAGAGGTTAGAATGTGACATTGGAATCAGAGGGACCGCCCTCAAATGGTTTAAATCCTATCTATCAGATAGGTACCAGTTTGTTAGTATAAACCAGAGCACTTCTCCCTGTTCTAAAGTAGCCTGTGGTGTTCCACAAGGATCTGTGCTTGGTCCAATCCTATTTACTCTGTATATGTTGCCATTGGGGAACATTATCAGAAAACATGGCATTAATTTTCACTGCTACGCTGATGACACTCAGCTGTACTTATCAATGAAACCAAATCAGACTGATCAAATAGATAAACTCAGTGCCTGTGTGAAGGACATCAAAACCTGGATGACCTTGAATTACCTGCTCTTAAATCTTGAAAAAACAGAGGTCATTGTTGTTGGTCCCAAAGGTCAAAGAGATTCTCTGTCAGACCAGATAATCTCACTCGACAATGTGAATATAGCTTCTAGCCCTACTGTAAAAAATCTTGGAGTCCTATTTGATCAAAATCTCTCATTCACAACCCATATAAACATAGCTTGTAAAACTGCATACTTTCACCTGCGAAATATAACTAAAATTAGAAATATTTTACCTAAAAACGATGCTGAAAAACTCATCCATGCATTTGTTACTTCTAGACTTGATTACTGTAATTCCCTGCTTGCCGCCTGCCCCAAAAGTACTATAAGGAGCCTCCAGTTGGTCCAAAATGCAGCGGCCAAAGTCCTAACAGGAACTAAAAGAAGAGACCACATCAGTCCTGTACTAAAATATCTGCACTGGCTTCCTGTCGAGCTTAGAATCAAATTCAAAGTCCTCCTCCTGACATACAAAGCCCTAAACGGTATGGCCCCATCCTATCTGCAAGATGCTATTGTCCCATACCAGCCAAACAGAGCACTCCGCTCTCAGAATGCAGGACTATTAGTGGTTCCTAGAGTGTCCAAAAGTACAGTGGGAGGGAGAGCATTCAGTTACCAAGCTCCTGTGCTATGGAATCAACTCCCTGCTGATGTTAAACAGGCCCCCACAGTCTCTGTATTTAAGACCAGGCTTAAAACCTTCCTCTTCGGTATAGCGTATGACCAGGTTACTTAGTGAGGGAGTTAGGGTTATTAAAACCCGGGATAAGATAAGCTGCAGTAGGAGTAACTAGCTGGGGGAAGTATGGCAACCTGAGCACTATCCTCTACTTTGCCCTATTTTCTCATCAGCAATGCTATTCACATGTTGTCCCCTGTCCCACTCCCCCTGTGGAGTGTATCTCTTTCAGATGCCCCGATGATAGTTGGACCTCCTCCTTGCCTGGCTCTCCTCCTCCTCGCCCGGCTCTCCTCCTCCTCGTCTGGTCTTCCTCCCCCTCGCCTGGCCGATTTCTTATGTTGTCTGATTTTTCCTGTTGTGTCTGATTTTCCTGTTGTGTCTGATTTTTCCTGTTGTGTCTGATTTTCCTGTTGTGTCTGATTCTTCCTGTTGTTTTGTTTTTTGTGTCTTGGAGGCACGGTGACTGAGTGCCATCACTCATGTCTCACAGCAAGAAGGTTGGTTCGATCCCCGGGTCACCAGGCCTTTCTGTGTGGAGTTTTTCATGTTTCTCCCCGTGTCTGGATGGGTTTCCTCCGGGTACTCCGGTTTCCCCCATCAACCAAAACATGAACGCCCTTCGAGACAACTGTTGTTGTGATTTTGGGCGTTACAAAAATAAATGAATTGAATTGAATTGAATATCACCTGCATGATTCCATGAAAAGGTTTATAATCATGCTTTGGAACATTCACCATGGACATAGATGTTTTATGTCACACCGTGGACAATTATAGCCATAGGAATAACATTTCCATGGAAATAAGGAAGAAGAGGCCCTCATCAAGGTCAAATAAGAGTCAGGTTTGCGGAGATGCGAGCCTGTTTTTCAGTGCAATAAAAACATCCAAAATTAAAAAAAGAAGAAGAAGCTTTTATTTTAGTATATTGTTTGTTTAAAAAGTTACATACTGTGGCTTAACATTTTAATTGTATTCTTTTAACCACGGTGTCCAAGTAATTTACTTTCTGGATAATAGTTTGTATATATTTTTAGGCCTGCATCTTTACATCTTAACTATTCAATCTATGTTCACATTGAATAGTTAACTCTGTTTGCCATGTCTTCAACTTCAAATCTCTGGGTGATGTAGTAGTGACCCTCATAAAGATGCGCTTTGTAATTTTTCTAATGAAGGTTCTGCAACCTTCTTATCTCCATGGAGTTGGCATTACTTTGCCTGAAATGTTCCATGGTATGCCATTAATCCTACCTATCTTGATGGAGACAAGTAGATGATACAGTTTAGATTGGTGGAGATGACCCAGCTCACAGTAAGAAGCATACTTTTCAAGGTATTTATGCAATACAAATAAAAACAGTTAAACAAAAACTGAAATAGTGGAAAGCAACACCACCTCCATGGAGACAAGGCAAACCCTCTTACAAAAAAGGTACATCATGCACCTTTACATGTTACAGTAAATTAAAAAGTGAATAGAGACAAGTAATGGGACAAATATAGCATGATTTGGTTGTAAAGAGTTTCCCCACTATGTATGCAACAGCTGAAGATAGCTAGAACAATATTTAAGTACAGGTCCCTGCAGGGAAATTTATCCTCTGCATTTGACCCATCCTTTGCTGGGGTAAACCGCCAGGATTCCTTTCTAGATCTTGAGCTAGTCTTGGTCAGGACTACCTTATTTGGAAGGTTTTACATATGTTTAATACTTATTTTTATTGTGAACATGGCAACATTTTCAGCCTGCTTAGGAATATATGGGAGGCATAGACCAATGCAGTTATGATAGACATAAAATTGCTTAAGACTAAATTCTGTTGTAATTATTTGAGAAATATGCAGCACACATTGAGAATTCCAACAGTCTCATTATTGGTTAATTACAATGATGGCTGACAAAACGACATATAGATAAATAAAATTTTGTTGTTTTATTATAATCATTTTGAAAAGGCAGTTGAATATTTCACATTGCATTATGAAATTATTATGAACACCTTTAGTTAATAAAATATACAGGGACAACAGCTTATAGAGGAAACATACATATTATAAAGCTTCACTTAACACATTAAAACAAAACATAGGACCTTTAGGAAAATGCAAGAATTAGAGTCAAGACTAAAAACATGGGGAATCAGCGTTTCAGTTTTATGCAGCTAAAACCTGGAACAGTCTTCCTGAAGATGTGAGACAGAACTCTACTTTGACAATGTTTAAATCCAGACTCAAGACAGTTCTGTTTGGCTATGCATAAGACTGAAAAGTTTTTATTCTGCACCCTTCTGTTTTAATGTTAATTTTATGATGATTATTTGTGATTATTTATGTTTTGATTTGTGTGATTTTTAATGTCCTTCTTATTCTGTAAAGCACTTTGAATTACTTTGTGTACAAATTGTGCTATACAAATAAACCAGCCTTGCCTTGCCTTACCTTAGTCAGGCATTTTTACACCATAGTTGTAACACGTAAAAGTGACAATAATTTGTATAATAAAATATGTTACTGTGCATTGGAAGCTATTTTAGAACTAGAAATATCTAAACAGGTCTGGTGAAGGTGTATGGACTTTAAAAGTGCACTATGTAACTTTTCTGATGGGACATCTGCCATGTGCTTGTCACCATAGAGATGATGGCTTTGCCTGGAATGTTCCGCAGTATGACATTAAACACAACAGGTCAAGCTACAAGTCAGAGTTGATCTGCGTAAGTAGTAAGAAAGCAAGAAGGCAGTAAAAACACATGTCAGTGAATAAATACCAAATGGACAAGTTAAATGACATACTGTGGAACATTCTAGGCACATCTCCATGGAGACTGTGCGGAGCCCTCCCTCCCATCAGAAATGTTACTTAATACACCTTTCATTTATAACCCAAAGAAAAGTTTTAAAAAGCTATGCCATTTTTTTTATACTTTTGGTTTGGTCTCTTCTGCATAGCAACAACAAAACTGCAAACATGCAGAACATTTTTAAGTTGGAAAGAATAATTTATACACACATTATACATACATATACATATATATATATATATACATACATATAATTTCTTTTCAATACATAGCTAATGTAACCATGGTCATTATTATAGAGAATAATTATTTTCCTTAGTCATGTTTATGAAGTTTCGCAGGTAAATTAACGAACGAACAATAATCTTGACAATTTGAAATTATTGGAAATTCCTGGGTTGCCGGTAACAACATAACATTCTATAGGCCAATAGTATTTGACACAGATGGAGGCAGTTAAATTGAATATTGTTAAAATGCAGACTCTTGTTGTAATACAGCATAAAGTTCTGGGATCTAGTCACTAATAGGAACATTTGTAACTTTACCTTTTTGATATTTCTTACGAACTATGTAATCAACAGGAAAAACTGTCTGGTCCCCCCATTTTAGAATCTGAAAATCCAATAGGAGAAAGAGAGTGATGGTCCATGAGCGTCCCACAACAGGAGGTTGTTTGTGGTGTAATGGAGAAATCATCATTTAAAGGCAAAAGCACTTGGAGCATTTCAGAAACAGTTTAAATTTCAGTCAGAGATGTGCTTTGTTCTTCGAAGCAGAACAGGTCCAGCTCTTCACATCGGCTCAGCCAAGTCTACAAACAGAAAAAAACAAGTAAGTGGACTGTTGACCACCACAATTGTGATCCACTGTTTTATCAGTACAACATGTGTGTAGCAGAGTTGTGAAACGACGCATTCTTTTACCAATTCGTGCATGAAGTGGTGTCTGCACCATGTGAACCCTTGGGTTAAGAGTCACAATTATACCACTTTTGCTACACAGGTTACTACTACTTGATGCCATGACTGTTATTATGTTTGGCAATGGGAGAGTACATTGCAACTGCAATGCATTAGTATGCTTGACACAGTTTGCGCTAGCGCTTAACACTGCTGAACAATCACAGTAGGCTGTTTGGTGTCAGAGTAAAATGCCATTTGTGGTTTGTTTGTTCCATTGTCCCTGTCAGAACTGGAGCCTTGTATTGTACACTTCTTAAGTTTCAGTGTAGGGCCTCACATTAAAGACTGTGTGCACTTAAGAATATGCGGCAGATGCTAAGAGAGTGGCTGCACCTCTATAAGAGAGGTAAAGAAGTCTGTAAAGACTTAATCCCACCTACACAATAGTAATGAAATCCACTGAAATCGCCAACATGAGGCAATGTTCACACCACTGTCAGCAGCAGCAGGCTTGGACATGAGGGTCCTACGGGCTGTCACCCAAAACAATGTACTCTCAAACTGCTGGGTTTTAACTAAAGATTGAATTAAAGAATGTGGCGCAATTACAAGTCCAGAGTAATCAACAGTGTTTATGAATGAAAATGAATGAATATAAATTTGCACGCCACAGAGCAGTTTCCAAATGGTATTGAACAAAGACACCTACAATATCTATTTATTTTGTGGTTCATTCATTTAATATTAAATTGACTGATGTTCAGAGGTGCATAGAATAGCCAAAAAATGTTCTTAACTAAGAGTCGCATTACTTCAAAATTATATTACTCAAGTAGAAGTAATCATCCAACAAATTAATCAAATAGTTAAAAAAAAGTATTTGTGAAAACTACTATTCAACTAAGAGTAACTTAAAAAGTAACTGTTAGGATGTAACATTGGATTTATAATTATATAATTATAACTAAGTTAATGTAATTTGAAGGACAAAACGTTAAATAATGGCTGGTATAATATATAATAAAGCTGGTATTTTCAAAGAATAGTCAGGGAAACTTGAAAATCTACATAAAGCTTTTGTCACTTGTAGAATTACTTACAGTGGGATGAGGAAACAAAAGTTTTACTGAAGTAAGAGTACTGTTACTTCAATAAAACAGTATTTCTCAAGTGGGAGTAAACATATAATGCTAGAAAAATACCCTGAAAAGTAAAAATTCTTCAAAAAGTTACCCACCTCAGCTGATTTTAACAGTCTTGTTTAAGTCTCCCTGTATCTTTGGACCCTTTTAACTGGACAAAAACTGTAAACCATATGCATAGATATATATATATATATATATATATATATATATATATATATATATATATATATATATATATATACACACACACACACACACACACACACCTGTATGAGTATGGAGTATTCATTTAGAAGACCTAGAGTGACGTGGTCACCATTGACCACGTGACCAAAGTAATGCTCCTTTGATAGATGAAAAAAACAAGCTAAGTTAAGATGATAAACACCACTTAAAACAATTAGTTAGAATTCGCTAAACGTAAATTACGTTAAAAAGTCACGCTAAATGATACAGGCGTTACGTTATTTCGCAATAGTTTTGAGCCGTTTCCGTAGCCACTGCCTTCTCATTCTAACTTCAATGGAAACTTGATGACTTTCTTACCTTTTTACGGAACTATAAAATAAACAAAGATGAACAGCGCTAGATCGAAGAGGATGAACGTCCAGAAGTCGAACCAGTACGAGTGTTTGGGCAATAAATCCGCTAAACTCCTCGATGTATACATTTTTTGGCCATCGGACTTGGTCACAGGAGAAGCACCGGGAGCCATCTTGGGACGGTGGAAGTTGTACCGGAAATACCGGCAGAAAGCGGTATAAACACGTTTCAAAATTATGTATGTATGTATGTATGTATGTATGTATGTATGTATGTATGTATGTATGTATGTATGTATGTATGTATGTATGTATGTATGTATGTATGTATGTATGTATGTATGTATGTATGTATGTATGTATTTTTATAAGTTTACTGTCAATTACATGTTAGCATATTATTTAACTATTATAAACGTTCGAATATTACTGTAGCTGATGCCTGGTAAATTAACAAAATTCCAACTAGATGCTTAATATATTTTATAAAACAGGTATATGAGGTATATGTGACCGGTGGACTGCGTTGTGTTGTAAGGGTGCGGGTGGTGATGTGTTCAGGAGCCACGGGACACAGCGGGAACTTTGGAGTCAGTTTTTAATCTGTTCCGTAAAAATGATAAAACTTTATCAACATGTGCCGCTACACAATGGTCCAGCCCACAATATAACACAGAAAACAATAGACAATATTAACATCTCCCCGCATTTGCTCACATGAACAAACAAAAACAACAAAACAACACAGGAGTTCAATATTAACTTAAATGCAAATAAAATATAATCTCAGATGTAAACAAAAGTAAAGATAATCAAAAGAGGACACTTTGACATAGGGATCACAATAAATGACTGACCTCTTCCCAATACTGATTCGCAAAGGGAAGAGGCGGGAGTCAAACCCCGAATTTATACTAGGAGCAAGGCTAAGGACACACGAAGAAGAAAGCAAAACACAGAAGAAGTGGTTGGAGGACCAAGGCTGCACATAAAATCAAAACACCAGATATGGACTAAACTGTGACAAACAAAAGCAACATTTTGTGTAATTATACATTAATTATACATACATATATATGAACCGGTTACATATAACTTTTTATTTACCCTATCCCTATCCCTATCTATTTACCCTATATTACAGTTCTTTTTTTTATTTTTAAAGACAGAAAGAGATTTATACTGTTACTGTTACTATAAAAAGATTTAAAGTAACAGTTGTGGTTGATTTTACTGTTACTTTTTATCCATCCATCCATTTTCTTCCTCTTATTTGGGGCTGGGTCTCGGGGGCAGCAGTCTAAGCAGGGACTCCCACACTTCCATTACCCCAGACACATCCTCCAGCTACTCCGGTGGGACACCAAGGCGTTCCCAGGCCAATTGAGAGACATAGTCCCTCCAGTGTGTCCTGGGTCTTCCCTGGGGCCTCCTCCAGGTGGGACATGCCCGGAACACCTCCCTAGAGAGGCATTCAGGAGGCATCGCAAGCCATCGCGAGGAGCTGGTTCCTCTCAATGTGTAGGAGCAGCGGCTCCTCCCATGTGACTGAGCTCCTCACCCTATCCCTAAGAGAGCACCGAGCCACACTGTGGAGGAAACCCATTTTCGGCCGCTTGTATCCACTATCTTGTCCTTTCAGTCATGACAGTGGAGATGATCGTGGACTTCAGGAAAGTCACAACTCCCCTGCCTCCCCTCACCCTGACGGACTCCCCCATCACCACTGTGGACTCTTTCCGCTTCCTGGGCACCCGCATCACCCAGAATCTCAAGTGGGAGCCGACCATCAGCTCCCTCATCAAGAAAGCCCAGCACAGGATGTTCTACCTGCGGCAGATGAGGAAAGGCAAGTTGCCGGACCAGATAATGGTGCAGTTCTTAACGTCCATCCTCACCTCCTCTATCACTGTGTGGTTCGCTGGGGCCACTGCCAAGGACAGACAGAGACTGCAGCGCATTGCGCACTCTGCTGAGAAGGTGATTGGCTGCAGCCTTCCATCACTACAGGACCTGTACGTCTCCAGGACTCGGGGGCGAGCAGGCCGTATAGCAGCTGACACTTCTCACCCTGGACATGGACATAGCCACTTCCCTCTGGCATGAGGCTACGGTCCATTGGGACCAGAACCTCTCGTCATAAGAACAGTTTCTTCCCCTCTGCCGTTTGTCTCATGAACACTTTATAATATTTGCACAACTGGACACTTTATAATACCGGTCACTTTAATAAGTCATGTTTGCACTGTTGTTCTGATGCTGCTGTTGCATATATTTATATATTTATTTATTGGTTTATTTGACAGGGACAGTGTACATTAATAGCGTTGCTGCAAATGCACCAGAATTAGCCAAAAGGCCATTTTTCATCTGTTGTCCCTGGACAGATGGCAGACCTGTCTCCCTAAAAACAAGAGTAAAAATATTATACAGCAAAAATTACAATATACTATAGAAAAAACATTAAAAACAGATATAACAAACACTGTCAACAAAAGTGTTCAGAAAAGATAAACAAAACACAGGCATCATACAAGACAGTGCACAGCCATTCCACAACATCTAACTCAAGAGAAAACACAAATGCTCATCTAGTTAGTCAGGAGGGAGTCATTAGTATTGTTAATGCAGACATGTTTGATGTGTTATGAACCAGTTTTTTAAATGCTTTTTGAACAGAATATAGGTGCTTATTTCTCTGATGTTCTGAGGGACCAAGTTCCACTCCTGTGCAGCTGTCACTGAGAAGGCACTCTGACCGAAGACACTTCTCCTCAGAGGAACAATACAGTCGCCTCGGTCAGACCCTCGTGTTACCCTCTTAGAGCTGGTTCTTATGTTCACAAACTGATTGAGTGGAGGGGATGACAGACCATTAGTGATTTTATATATTAGACAGAGGTTTGAATACTTGATGACATTCTCCCAGCTTAACAGTTTATGCTTCTGTAAAATGGTGCAATGATGATGTCTTGAAGGTTTTTTATGTAGAATCTTGATTGTCCGTTTGTATAATGATCCAATGGGTTTTAGTGTTGTTTTGTTTGCCTGTGACCATGTTGTAAGACAGTATGTTATGTGAGAAAACACCATAGCATGCATGAACATTTTAGCTGCCTGCAGTGATACATGTGACCTAATGAATCTGAAATTGGACAAATTAAACTTTACACAGTTGCACACTTTTTTGATTTGTGATTTAAATGTTAGTTTTGAATCAATTAAGACCTCGAGATATTTGAATTCTGACACAACTTGTATTTTTTCTCCTGCCACAAAAACATCTGCCTGATTACTAGTATTTGTAATGTTTGATTTAGAAAAGAACATTGCTACTGTTTTATTTACATTGAGCTTTAAGGTGGACTGATTTAACCATTCTGAGACATGGGCCATGGATTGTGTAAGTTTATCAGCTACTTGAGTTGTGTTTTTACCATGTGCATAAATGACTGTGTCATCTGCATACATCTGAATGAAGGCATTAGAACAGACTGAAGGGAGGTCATTTATGTATAGAGAGAAAAGCAATGGACCTAGAATGGAACCCTGCGAAACACCAGTAGACAGAGGGAGGGGAGGGGAGTGGTAATTATCCATTCTGGCAGACTGTGATCGATTTGATTCTATCCATTTTATTGCATGTGAGGAGAAGTTAAACTTGGTCAGTTTGGTGGATAATATTTTATGGTTTACAGTGTCAAAAGCTTTTTTCAGTTCGAGAAACAGCACCAACCACACCACCCTTATCCAGTAAATCTTTGAGATTTTCAATAAAAAAAACAATTAGCCGTCTCTGCTGAGTGCTGAGCTCTAAAACCAAACTGCATGGGATGAAGTGAAAATGATGTGGTGAGATGTACAATGATGCAATGGCAATGAGTTTCTCTGCGACTTTGGACACCATAGGTATGATACTGATGGGCCTGTAATTGGAAAGTAATAATGTATCTCCGTTTTTGTAGATTGGGATTACATCTGATGATTTCCATTTACTGGGGTGATAGAGTGATATTTAGACCCAAGCATTCCAATTCATATTCACTGGACCATTGTATTTCCTGACACTGAATATTGTCTTTCATGAATATCATGACACCACCACCCTTTGCACCTTCTCTGTCTTTTCTAAATAAATTATAGCCAGGAATGGTAAGTGCTGCAGAAGGGGCATTTTTATAAAGCCAAGTCTCAGAAAGACAAAGGTAATCTAGATTTGAGTTGAGTAGTAGGTTCTTTACTTGTTCTGTTTTTGACATGATGCTTCTTATGTTTAAATGTCCGCCCAAAAGAACTTTGGGCAAACATTTAAACATATTTTCTACCTATAAGTATTTTATTTTATTTTTTAAGCATATCTTTTTCTAACTTTGTGCATGCCCTTATTTGTATTTATTCAGTGTGTTTTATGTTGCACTTTATCACCAAAGTAAGTGAACTGTGTTCACAAATGATGGCAATAAAAGGATTCTGATTCTGATGACCCAGCGCTCATGACCATAGGTGAGGGTAGGAACATAGATTGACCGATAAATCGAGAGCTTTGCCTTTTGACTCAGCTCCTTCTTTACCACAACAGACCGATACAGTGACCACATTACTGCAGACACTGCACCGATCCAACTGTCAATCTCACGCTCCATCATTCCCTGAGTCATGAACAAGACAACTGACAGGAGGGACCAAAGAGACAGTACTCGGGGAAAGATTTAACAATGTTTATTATCAGTTTTAAATGTGCAAATAAAGGTAGATTGATCAGGGAGTTGAGAGCAGGGTGTTTGCCATGGTCCAGGGGTAGAGCGTGAGCAGCGGGGTCTGAGACAAGGTGAGCAGTACCGGTAGAGGTGAGCTGGGTCAGAAAAGGTGAGATTCGTACTGGTCGTGGAGAGCAGGGTCAGAGAGCCAGGGAAAAGGATCTGACGAGGAGCAAAAATATCTAACTTAGAATGAGTCACAAAAAGCAAAAAGGTGAAACTGAGTCAAGCAGAGTTGTACCACAATGTATACGCGGACGATCTGGCGCTGAGTGTCAGATCCTGGCTCCCTTTGTCCTCCCCAGGTGCAGCTTGATTGCTGATTAGATGCAGGTGTGCACGGGAGAAGCCCAAATCTCCACCCAGCTCCAGGCTCACATACAGAAGGGAGGGGGGAAAACAGTGCAGAAAGGCAGGACAGACCTGAATCATGACAGACCCTGAGATACTTGAACTGCCTCACTTGGGGCAGGGACTCACCACCCACCCGGACTTAGAGAGGCTTATCCATGCATTTGTCTCCATAAGGTTAGACTACTGTAACGGCCTGCTCACTGGCGTCTCCAAACGAGCATTAAGACAGCTGCAGTACATCCAGAACGCTGCTGCTTGGGTCCTGACTAGAACCAGGAAGTACAAGCACATAAGTCCTGTGCTCAGGTCTCTGCACTGGCTTCCTGTAGCTCAAAGAATAGACTTTAAAGCAGCTCTGCTTGTGTACAAGTCTCTCCATGGCCTAGCACCAAGTACCTCTCTGACATGTTAGTGCCATATGAACCATCTCTGAAAACTTCAGGGACAGGCCTCCTGTGGGTGCCCAGAGTCAGGACTAAACATGGGGAATCAGCGTTTCAGTTTTATGCAGCTAAAACCTGGAAAAAGTCTTCTTGAAGATGTGAGACAGGCCTCTACTTTGACAATGTTTAAATTAAGGCTCAAAACAGTTCTGTTTAGCTGTGCATATAACTGAAAGGTTTTTATTCTGCACTCTTCTGTTTTAATGTTAATTTTATGACGATTATTTGTGATGATTTATGTTTTGATTTGTATGATTTTAATCTCCTTCTTATTCTGTAAAGCACTTTGAATTACTTTGTGTACGAATTGTGCTATACAAATAAACTTGCCTTGCCTTAGCCCGGCCAGGCCCCGTGGGGAAACACCCGGCCACCAGGCGCTTTCTCTCGAGCACCCACCCCAGGCCTGGCTCCAGGGTGGGGCCCTGGTGATGCCGGTCCAGGCGACGTAGCTGACCTTGCTCTTTCACTCGTCATAAAGGGTTACTGAACCGCTCTTAGTCTGACCGTTGGACCTGTTTGCCATGGGTGACCCTACCAGGGGCATGAAGCCCCCAACAACATAGCTCCCAGGATCATTTGGTACTCAAACCCCTCCACCATATTAAGATATACCTTTCATATCTGACAAAATACAGAGGCCATTTCACTATTTTTATGATTTTTTAAAAATTTATTAACATTGGTATAGATTAGACAATGTATAGGCCTATGTATATGTGTGCCTATGTGAGGGTATATGACAACATTCTATAGGTCAACATTCTATAGGTCAATAATATTAAAATTCCACATTGTTGTTATAATATAGCAAGGGTTGTATGGTCTAGTAACTAATATAAGGACCAGGTTCAACATTTGTGAATTTACCTTTTAGACATTTCATGGCAATGTGCAATGTAATCAAAAGTGAAATTGGGTTCTTCCCTCCATCTGGGAGTATGACATCCTCACATTTTAGAATCTGAAAATCACCAACTAACCAAGACAGATTGTGGACTGTTAATGTAATTCAAAATATAACATAAAATAATAAGTAACGACAGACTCATGTGTTTCTTGTGTGACACCAAATACCATTTATTAGGGCTTTACAAAGACTACAAAATCCTCCAGATGATTTAAATCACTGTCTCTGTCTATTTACATGATATGTTACATACAAATGTACAAAATATAAAACATTTAAAGACAAATGTTTCACCCAAAAAAAAGAAATAAACTTTCTCTCAAACCAGGAGAATGTAGAATTCATGAGGTGAGCTATAACCAGGAGAGACAATACGATTAGATAGTAATACAGTAAGTAGCGGTCCATGTATGGAGTCTCTGTGGAGAGCCCCCTCTCCACAGAGAGGTGGGCTCACGGGCGTTTAATGCTACGAAGTCTCTGGTCGTCACGGGAAGGCAAATCATAACGGTTTGGGTCAGGACTAGTCTATTGTGGTTCAGAACTGGTTTAGGGTTAGATTTGTCTTGGTTTAGTTCCAGATTAGTCTTGATTTAGACCTATCTGAATCTCAGATTATTCTTGGATATAATCCTGGTGTAGTCCTGGTTTAGTTCACTTGTAGTTTTTGTTTCCTAGTCCCTAGTTCCGAGGTTTAGCAATTGAGGTCTGTTTCTACTCAAGTCAGTTTTTTTTCCTCAAATTGATCGATCTTGATTTAATTTTTTCTACTTAATATTGGTTTCATCAACATAAACAAAATTAATTTGCCTTTTTAACATACTTTATGGGCAGTATCCACATTTATAATTCCAGGTCGTCTGCAAGTGATTTAGCACCAGGTTCTCCACAAACATGAGGTGCGACCTGTGTTGGCTGCGCCCCAACCCTGTCACAAATGGTTCTGCTCATCGATTTAGAGGTGTTCAGTCATAATCCCACAGATGGTAGCATCGCCCCATTGGGTCCTCAGCCAAGCACATGCACCAAATGTTGCAACAACACATCATCAGTAGGGTAAAACTAACCTGTCTCACGACAGTCTAAACCTACATTTATAATTAAATCTCATTCTCTGCACTCCAGCATAGATCAAACCTGAGAACCACAATAGGTCTGTTATTCCATAGAGACACAAGGCTAGACTCAGGTAGGGTTTAACAGAGGATTGTCCTGAGGAGGAGGTCTTATTTCACTTGTATTGGTCTGTGATTGGTCTGCATCAACTGGTTTAGCACCTGTACATTTTTTACAGTACATTTGAATAGCCTGTGTCTCTGTTATACACTGCAAAAAACGAGTTGAAATAACTTTAACTTTTTATTATTATATCATATTATTTTATTGATTTATTTATATTAATATTTATACTGGTTTTAATATATTTGTGCCATAATTATGAACTAAAGTGTCTTCCAGTTTTGTAAACCTTTTAGTGCTGTTGACTAAAGTTGACTTAAACACAAAAATTATGAAGTCATCGTTTCCATTTATAATTGTATGATTGGAGACTATTTGTGGCATGCCTCAGACCAGAAAAGTGCCTTTTTATTTTGCAACCTATTTTTATTTGAGTAACATTACATTTTTAAATAGAAAAAAATTATAACATGACACATTTACGAAGTCAATATCTGATTATTTTTGTAATTAGTGCAATTTTCTTACTACACTGGTGGATACAGTAATTTAGCTTGTCTAGTAAGAAATGTATGAACCCAGTCACCAAATCAATTGTTCTAGGCCGAATATGTAAATAAATCGAAAATCTCTATTCAACACATGGAGTAATTCCAGCTGTGTTTTTGCAGTGCACTGTCAGACCTATTGTGATTATAACAGTGGGGATATGACTAAGAATATTATATCAGAAGGACGATAGTGGAAAAAGTGCCTACACTCTGGTAAGTTAATTGAACTGTACATATCAACCATTCTGCATTTAAGCAAAACATCCTTACAAAACACACCACCATTTTGTTTTTTCTCTCACAATAATTTACTTTTAGCATATTGTAACATCAACAAGGGCAAAATGCATCTTTCGTTTCACTGTGCAAGACTCGAATATTTACAACCCCTTCCCCACGTGTACCTGTGCAACCCATTGATAAAAACAAAATTCAAAATGGCTTCCCTCCAAATACACGCATACATATATTTATATTATGAGTAAAGGTCTTTTTCTGAATGCAGCCCCTTTATAAAGCGTAAAACATGCTCCTCAGTCTATAGAAAAACAACCCCACACTGTTGTGCTCATGTAGATTTCAAGTGAACCCAGCTCAACTGGGCCAAAACAATAATAGCAATAAAAAAAATTAAAAAAAAGGTTTATCCCCACATTTTGAAAACATTTGTACAATATATTGGTCATTCACGACAGCTTGAACTGACCAGACGAAGAGGGGAGGAAATGTCTGTTACAATCATAGACAAAACAGGAAGTAGATTTTTTTTCATCACTGCAAACAGGTGTCCATCCAAAATGCTTGCACATTTAAGGCAGTGGAAAAGCACCAATAACTTTATCACCTTTTCATCCCAAATGTTAAAACCATTCCATTAATAGTAATCCCATTAATCGCAATTATTAAAGTACATTTTGTTAAAATTGTCCAACATTGATTTTTTTGGTACCATCTGGACCATTTATGCATAAAATAGTTAAGAAGACAATTTCAAGATTTTGTGGACTTCAATGTGGCACACATTGTGTTTCATTTTCCTCATTATAAGCGCCATTTTCAGGACTTCTGACCATTCCATTAGACAGTGGAGGTTGGTGTAGAGTTGCTGCTCTTCTACATCCTCTCAATGGGCAAGATTAGAAGTAAGCTTTTCTTTTTTTTTTTTTTTTTTTACATTTTACAGATCAGATTCCATACAAAACCAACACTGAAATGTTTTGTAATTCAAAGCTAAATATCTCTAACATCTAAGATTGAACATTTTAGACATAAAATTCTTGGTTTTCAGCTTTCTGTTAGATACAACATTAACATTTTTAATTTCAAACTGAAACTCATGGATCAGCCATATTAGACTACTGATACAATTTACTGAGCCAGGGACATTTTAATCAGAAGTGCACACTAGCATTTGGCATATATGGTAACTGTACTTGAGTAGGTTTTTAACTACTTTTAGTATAGTATTCTGTGACTAAAATATGTTATCAGTCTATCTATATCTTAAATTTAAATACTATGGTTTGGCTTCAGAATTAAAATGTTGTAACAGAAGCCATTGTATGCATCCATTTTTGACTGACTTCTTTCATTTAGTACAATAGCAAATGCAAAAAAAACAAGCCAGCAATGATTTGCAGTTTGCAGCCATAGGTGTAATAGACTAGAATAGTGTTAGTGGCTATGCATATTTGGCAGTAACTGTAAGGTGCACTGTGTAACTTTTCTGAAGGAAGGTACGCCAACTGCTTGTCTCCATGGTTACTGCTTTGCCAGAAATATTCTACAATATAGCAGTAGGTATCTCTATGGAGACAAGCAGGTGACAAACTAAGCTAGAGCTCTTTAGATCTATACAGTGGTAGATAACCCTGCCAACAGTAAAAATAAATATTTGTATTCACAATTAAAGCACCTGTAATTGAATCATATCTCCATGGAGACAAGCAGGTTACATACCCTCACCAGCACAGTGCACCTTTAAGGAAACATTGGCACTCGTCCGTTGTTCACAGTAACATGCAAGGACATTACAGATACTGATAGGTTGTGCTTGTATTTGAGGAGAGGGCAGAGAGTGCATTGGCAGTAGCTCCCCAGGGCCTATAAAACCACACAGCACCAAAACAGGACTGAGCCAAAGGCATTTGATTGGCTGTGATTGGGTGATGTCATAACTTTCAAGAGAGCCAACTGGTTGTTTTGTATTCTCAAATTTGAGGCAGTTCTGTATTATATTGATTCTATTGTATTTTTTTTTTTAAATATCCAAAAGGAAAATGCAAAGATGGAGAACCATGTTAGTGATTACATCAAGTATCTTACTATAAAATAGCCTTGACAATTAAAGGGGATGTACTCAATTTTCATGTAATAAGGTATGCATATATTGAAAGAAAAAATAAAATAAAATAAAAAAGATCTTAGGATCAAAGTAAGACTGCAATGGGCTATCTGCATCTAATTAAAATGCATTTTATCTTCTGCAACCTAAGAAATGCGCATTAGCATGCTAGTTGCTGTTTAAAATAAATTAGTTCTGTTACTTCTTCAAGACGGCAAAAATGGGCAAGATTAAGATTATAAGCCTCTAGAATGGTTTGATTTCGTCTGAAACTCAGCTGTCCATACAGCAGTCTTTTGGATTTGTCCAAAGTTCTGCGACCAAGTTTAATGACCTTTATTCAATGACATTGTAAAATAGATAATGAATCCACAAAATAAGTGTGTGGACCAAATTGCCTACATGAAATTACCAGGTTCAATATTTTTAGGATTTTCTCTTTGAATATTTCTTTAAAAAAAAAAAAAAAAAAAAAAAAAACTCTTCTTGTCTACTCTTCTTGTCATACTGTCTTCTTGCCAACTGTCTTCCATTTGAGCTTTTGACATCACTGAATGAGAGAATGTGAACACAACTTCCATTAAAATTTAAGTGCATTTGATCTTCACTTTTGTAAACAAAATCAACTAAATCTGCCCTATTTGTAAACACCAGGAGATAAAATAGAAAACATAACTGGGATTAAGTTGAAAGGATCCAGTTTATGTAGTTTTCTCAACATGCAGAATGAACAGTGTTGACAGCACAATCTAGTAGCCAACTGTTTTTGTCACATACAGCGCAAGTTTATATGTAAAAATTGGAGTTTCAATAATTACTTGTACGACAAAGACCGAGTGGCTGAGTCTGCTAACCAAAAGGTTTGTAGTTTAGCCCTCCACAGTGGAATGGCTACTGCGCGATACTTGCCTGTGATATCATTGTAACTTTATTGCAAACTTTTCATACAAAACTTTGGTGCTGTGTGATGTTGACTGGGTCTGTTGTAGGTCCCTCACTGGAACAAGACTCGGCTCCAACTCTCATTACAAACCGGTGGACTGGTGCAGGTTAGACTTGTCCCCCTGGCACAGGTGAATTCATAGAGCAGACTCCAGGGATGAGTCCACCTGGTCCTCATGGTGCAGGCAGATTTATATCATGCTAGTGGACTGGTCTTCCTAATGGATTTAAACTAGTCCTCCTGGTGCAGATGGACTAGTCTTCCAGGACTAGTCCTTGTGGCGCAGATTACTGGTCCCTCTGATGTAGATTGACTGATCTTTCTGGTGGAGGTTAGACTAGTCCCTCTGGTGCAGTTAGACTGGTCCCCCTGGCACAGGTAGAATGGTCCACCTGGTGCAGGTTAGACTAGTCCCTCTGGTGCAGGTGGATTCATAGAGCAGACTCCAGGGATGAGTCCAGCTGGTCCTCATGATGGCTGGTGCTGTCACTGTCGCAGCTCTGAGTACTCGAATAGTTCGCTGCCTCCTGGAGACGTAGCAGCATGTTCATCTGAGGGGGGCACACACAGAAAATTGAGTCACTATCTAAAATGCTTTAAAATATATATCATTGTCCTTGTTGGGAAATTTGTACTTAATTGAAATGATACCGTGACTAATTGCCATCAATTTAAATTGTAATTTTGATTTTCATTTTGCAATCCACAATTCAAAACGATCTTTGGACCTACCGTTTGTTGTACCATTTTTGAGTTGAGTTAGAAAACGTGTTTTTCTTTGGACTTTGTTGATCTGGACTTAGTTATAAAATAACTACCATATTTTTTGCTCTAACAAATTGTCCTTCTCATCCTGTCCATTATCAGTGCATGTATGATGAGTTTTAGAGATCCTCCACAGATGACATTTTAAATCCCCTCAAAGAGTAACGGTTTGTAGTTTTAGCCTTTTACTTTTTACAACCAAACTGATCAGTGCATTTGAGCAGTTAAAAGGCAGGACTCCTTACCTTTGCTCTTGTTTTAATATTTGTCATGATGCCTGTAGTATCTGGCCGTATCCCAATTCGCCCACCTGGCCTTAGAATCACCATTGGAAGGGCGGTTCGAAGGGCAGTTACGTAATTTCCGCCGCGACAAGGGCTGTCCCATTTCAACCCACCCTACTGAATGCGGCCGACAAACCTGCCCTTTCCTTTCCACCGTTTCCATGGAGATCGGACGTAACCGGAGCGTGCATCCGTGCACACTTCACGCACTTCTATATCCCATCATGCACCGCGACTACGCAAGAAACAGAAGAAAATGGAGTCCGTTGTGCAATACACGTTCAAATGTCCGTACTGGTTTACCTCATCTACAACAGTGTGACATGAAACTGTTAAATCTGAATAAAGATCTGTACAGTGTGTTTGATGATTAAAAAGGAGTTACATGGAATAAAGGAATGTGCAGTTATTGCTAGACAATAAGAAGACATTATTATCATTAAAAATTATTACTGCAATAAGAATAATGTAAGAATGCTTGTTTCTATTGTAAGCGTCAAAGACCAAGAGACTGAAATGCAAAGTCAGAAGGGTTTAATGAGTTGCACACAGGTAATGTGAACAATGAAGCAACGGACTCTGAGGAAAGGACAGAAGAGAGTCCTGAGACGTGCACAAAATCTTCATGAGTTCCGTACATTCCATAGGTCTGCGCCCCTCGTGGGCACATGTCATTTACTTTCGTGTTAGTAAATCAAGACACTAGCTTGATGTAGCGCTGCACTGCTAGAAAATACCTTATAATAATCAGATGAAAAGAACTGGCACGGCATAGAAGGGAAACCCTTCTACTGTTATTAAAGTGGTGTAGCCACTGGCCAAAATACCGAACCATTAAACTGCAATGTCCCACTATATGTACCACTAATCAGTGTTCTCTGGTTTATAGACTATGAATGTTGAAATGATATTGTTACCTCTGTCTCTGTTATTACGTTTTCACAAGGTATATTTTGTTTAAGTTATGAAGTAGCTACAATTGAGTAAAAAAATCACCTCGAACGTTATATTTGCCTATTGATATTCAATCTAAACAGAAAGAAACGGCTGTGACGAAGACATCTTGACTTTTTTTCTATTAAATAATAAATCATTAAAAATAACATACATAATGTACGTATCGTACGCTCAAAGACAGCGGTGGAAGTGCGGTCCCACTTCAGCAAGATGGCGGCTACACTGAGGAGGGCAGATTCTCGACCGGAACCTTGAAACTACACTTTTGAAGAGTACTTCGGAAGGACCCTTGAAGGGTGCATTTGGCGAATTGGGACACAGCCGCTGTCTCCCTGTCCCGGTCTCGTCCCGATCCTGTCCTCGCTCTGGTCCTGGCTTTCCCGTCCCCGCTCTGCACTACGCCCGTCTGGTCTGCCTCCCGCTCCCTGGCTCCCCGTGTGTGTTAAATGAACTATTAAAGACTGAAATTCACCATTTTGTAAATAAACACTGTCAACTTGCCCTGAGTCTGCACTCCTTGGTCTGCACCCACACTAGCCGTTATGACAATATTCCTAATAATTCTGAAATGTAGCGGTGCTTCACTGCTTTTAAAGTGGTCAAGTCTAGACACTACATTAGCATAACTGGCTAATTCAGACTAGATATTTTGGGATGGCTGCTTTTAAACTGCAATATTCAAGATAAGCTTTTAATCATTATGCATTTAGATAAGCCTGTGCAATGTTTGAAGAAATTGCATCTCTATAGGTAGTTTTATAATGTAGTATTAAAAGTGCGCCGTGTAATTTTTCTGGTGGAGAGTCTACCACTTGCTTGTCTCCATGAAGATCTTTGTGCTTTGACAGGGATGTTCTGCAATAGTTTTTTACACAATTAAATTCATCCATCCATCCATCCATCCATTTTCTTCCGCTCATCCGGGGCCGGGTCGCGGGGGCAGCAGTCTAAGCAGGGACTCCCAGACTTCCCTCACCCCGGACACGTCCTCCAGCTCCTCCGGTGGGACCCCAAGGCGTTCCCAGGCCAGCCAAGAGACATAGTCCCTCCAGCGTGTCCTGGGTCTTCCCCGGGGCCTCCTCCGGGTGGGACATGCCCAGAACACCTCCCTAGGGAGGCGTCCAGGAGGCATCCTGAGCAGATGCCCGAGCCACCTCAGCTGGTTCCTCTCAACGTGTAGGAGCAGCGGCTCTACTCCGAGCTCCTCCCGTGTGACCGAGCTCCTCACCCTATCCCTAAGGGTGCGCCTGGCCACTCTGCGGAGGAAGCCCATTTCAGCCGCTTGTATCCGCGATCTTGTCCTTTCGGTCATTACCCAAAGCTCATGACCATAGGTGAGGGTAGGAACGTAGATTGACCGGTAAATCGAGAGCTTCGCCTTCCGGCTCAGCTCCTTCTTTACCACAACGGACCGATACAGCGACCGCATCACTGCAGACGCTGCACCGATCCGTCTGTCAATCTCACGCTCCATCCTTCCCTCACTCGTGAACAAGACCCCGAGATACTTGAACTCCTCCACTTGGGGCAGAGACTCACCACCCACCCGGAGAGAGCAAACCACCTTTTTCCGGTCGAGAACCATGGCCTCGGATTTGGAGGAGCTGATTCTCATCCCAGCCGCTTCACACTCGGCTGCAAACCGCCCCAGTGCCTGCTGCAGGTCCTGGCTCGAAGAAGCCATCAGGACAACATCATCTGCAAACAGCAGAGATGAAATCCTGTGGTTCCCAAACCAGGCCCCCTCCGGCCCCTGGCTGCGCCTAGAAATTCTGTCCATAAATATAATGAACAGAACCGGTGACAAAGGGCAGCCCTGGCGGAGTCCAACATGCACCAGGAACAGGTCTGACTTACTGCCGGCAATGTGAACACAGCTCCTGCTCCGGTCATACAGGGACCGGACAGCCCTTAGCAAAGAGCCCCGGACCCCATACTCCCAGAGCACCCCCCAAAGGGCACCACGAGGGACACGGTCGAATGCCTTCTCCAGATCCACAAAACACATGTGGACTGGTTGGGCATACTCCCATGAGCCCTCGAGGACCCGATGAAGAGTATAGAGCTGGTCCAGTGTTCCACGACCAGGACGAAAACCACACTGCTCCTCCTGAATCCGAGGTTCGACTATCGGTCCGATTCTCCTCTCCAGTACCCTGGAATAGACCTTACCGGGAAGGCTGAGGAGTGTGATTCCCCTGTAATTGGAACACACCCTCCGGTCCCCCTTCTTATACAGAGGGACCACCACCCCGGTCTGCCATTCCACAGGTACTGTCCCCGACCGCCACGCGATGTTGCAGAGACGTGTCAGCCAAGACAGCCCCACAACATCCAGAGACTTGAGGTACTCAGGACGGATCTCGTCCACCCCCAGAGCCTTGCCACCGAGGAGCTTGCCAACCACCTCAGTGACTTCAGCCAGGGTGATGGACGAGTCCGCCTCTGGGTCCCCAGTTTCTGCTTCCTCCTCGGAAGACGTGACAATGGGATTGAGGAGATCCTCAAAGTATTCCTTCCACCGCCCGACAACATCCCCAGTCGAGGTCAGCAGCTCTCCACCCGCACTGTATACAGTGTTGGTGAAGCACTGCTTCCCCCTCCTGAGGCGTCGGACGGTTTGCCAGAATCTCTTTGAGGCCGTCCGATAGTCCTTCTCCATGGCCTCTCCGAACTCCTCCCAACCCCGAGTTTTTGCCTCTGTGACCGCCCGAGCCGCGGCACGCTTGGCCCGCCGGTACTCATCAGCTGCCTCAGGAGTCCCACGAGCCAACAAGGCTCGATAGAACTCCTTCTTCAGCTTGACGGCATCCCTTACTTCCGGTGTCCACCACCGGGTTCGGGGATTGCCGCCGCGACAAGCACCACAGACCTTACGACCACAGCTACGAGCAGCCGCGTCGACAATAGAGGTGGAGAACATGGCCCACTCGGAGTCCATGTCTCCAACCTCCCCCGGGATCAGGGAGAAGCTCTCCCGGAGGTGGGAGTTGAAGACCCCCCTGACAGAGGGCTCCGCCAGACGTTCCCAGCAGACCCTCACAATGCGCTTGGGCCTGCCAGGTCTGTCCGGCTTCCTCCTCCGCCAGCGGATCCAACTCACCACCAGGTGGTGATCAGTTGACAGCTCAGCCCCTCTCTTCACCCGAGTGTCCAAGACACGTGGTCGGAGGTCAGATGACACGACAACAAAGTCGATCATCGACCTCCGACCTAGAGTGTCCTGGTGCCACGTGCACCGATGGACACCCTTGTGCTCGAACATGGTGTTTGTTATGGACAAGCTGTGACTAGCACAGAAGTCCAATAACAAAACACCGCTCGGGTTCAGATCGGGGAGGCCGTTCCTCCCAATCACGCCCCTCCAAGTGTCACTGTCGTTACCCACATGGGCGTTGAAGTCCCCCAGGAGAACAACGGAGTCCCCGGTTGGTGCACTGTCTAGTACCCCTCCCAGGGACTCCAAGAAGGCCGGGTACTCTGCACTGCTGTTAGGCCCGTAGGCCGACACAACAGTGAGAGACCTGTCCCCGACCCGAAGGCGCAGGGACGCGACC
Organism: Periophthalmus magnuspinnatus; assembly: GCF_009829125.3. NCBI lineage: Eukaryota > Metazoa > Chordata > Actinopteri > Gobiiformes > Gobiidae > Periophthalmus > Periophthalmus magnuspinnatus. The sequence continues at coordinate 86,396 of NC_047137.1, forward strand.
CTCTCGTTCACCGGAGTGAACCCCAACACGCAGTGGCTGAGCTGTGGGGCAATGAGCAAGCCCACACCAGCTCGCCGCCGCTCCCCGCGGGCAACGCCAGAGAAATGGAGAGTCCAACCCCTCTCAAGAAGTTGGGTTCCAGAGCCCAAGCTGTGCGTGGAGGTGAGGCCGACTATATCTAGCCGGTAACGCTCAACCTCCCGCACAAGCTCAGGCTCCTTCCCCCCCAGCGAGGTGACATTCCATGTCCCCAGAGCTAGTCTCCATGTCCGGAGATCCGGTCGTCGAGATTCAATTATGTAAACATTTATTCAATGACAGTGTGTTTATATTGCTGATAAAATCCCTTGATAAACCTGCATTCTTACTGAGTTGGATCGCCTCTCCAGAGTTCTCAAGTCGGAGACGACCATCAGCTCCCTCATCAAGAAAGCCCAGCACAGGATGTTCTACCTGCGGCAGCTGAGGAAATGCAAGCTGCCGGTCCAGATGATGGTGCAGTTTTACACGGCCATCATTGAGTCCATCCTCACCTCCTCCATCACTGTGTGGTTCGCTGGAGCCACTGCCAGGGACAGACAGAGACTGCAACGCATTGTGCGCTCTGTTGAGAAGGTGATTGGCTGCAGCCTTCCATCACTACAGGACCTGTACGTCTCCAGGACTCGGGGGCGAGCAGGCCGTATAGCAGCTGACACTTCGCACCCTGGACATGGACTATTTGAGCCACTTCCCTCTGGCAGGAGGCTACAGTCCATTGAGACCAGAACCTCTCGTCATAAGAACAGTTTCTTCCCCTCTGCCGTTTGTCTCATGAACACTTTGTAATATTTGCCCAAAACTGGACACTTTATAACACCGGTCACTTTAATAAGTCATGTTTGCACTGTTGTTCTGATGCTGCTGTTGTATATATTTTCTACCTTTAAGTATTTTATTTGATTTTTTAAGCATATCTTTTTAACTTTGTGCATGCCCTTATTTGTATTTGTATTTTTTCAGTGTGTTTTATGTTGCACTTTATCACCGAAGTAAGTTCCCAGTTTGTGAACTGTGTTCACAAACGATGGCAATAAAAGGATTCTGATTCTGATTCTGACCTATAACTTGGCCAGTTGGTGCCACCTGCTTATCTCCATGGATAAGATAAAGCCATACTGTGGAACATTTTTGGCAACACAGTAACAACTCCATGAAGACAAGCAGGAGCTGGCCCTCCACCAGAAAAGTTCACCTTTAAACCACTACTACTACTTAAATATATATTTTTTCCTAATTTAATAGTAAAAAACATTGTCTGTCACTGACCAGGGACAGTTTCACGGTTTGGTTTTCTAACTCTCTGTTGGTTAGATCAAGTTTTGTTTAGCTCTGTGAGGCAAATGCGGTTCTGATTTTGGCCAATATAAAAAACAGAATAAATATAATGTTCTGCTATGTACAGTGCATTGTCCTCACCAATGGGTCTCCCTCAGTGTCACTCTGGGACACCTGTTTCGATGAAGCCCCCTCTTTAGATGAACTGTACCCGTCGTAGCCCACGTCCTCAGGCCTGAGCTGCAGCAGAGACTGTCCCTCCTGCTGCAGACAGGGGGAGCTCCAGGGGTATGTGTCGTTCACCCATTTGGACGGGTCCTCCCAGGCTGCCCGCTTTCCATACAACTATACCAGAGGACAGAGGGAAACAGATGTAATTAATGTGTAAACGAGTATTTATGAATTGGTAATTTTTTGTTATTTTTTGTTATTATTTGACCTTAAGCAGAACTTTCAGCAACAAGACTCCCCCTGCAGCTCCCTTATGAGAATACACTACAAGGGAGCAGACTCAAAAGCATTTTTTTTTTCTCCTTTCTTTATACTTGTTTTTGTTGAAATTAGCCAGTATGATTGCATAAAATAAAATTAAAAATAGAGCCAAGGTTTCCCAGGAACGCTCTTCCGGTCTTAACATGCATGGCTGGTTTTCTGTGAGTAGAGATTACAGATTCAAACACCCCGAAAATACATATTTAACCATCACATGGACTTAAAAAAAATGTTTAATGAGGTTGAAATATTTTAGTTCTGCGTTAATTTATAATCAACGCAAAACTGACAAGATGATCAAAAGTTGCCAATCAAATACAAATAAATAAATAATAACCAATGGAAATAAATTGATTATAAATAGTAAGTGATTTAGTCTCCCAACAATCTGAAAGTGGATGGTCTGATCCCAAGTCTGACCATTGCAATTTGCCTTTGCAATAAATTGATAAAGAAAATACAGATGATAAATGATAAAACTGAAACTGACTGATTATCCTAAAAACTATTCTAAATATACTATAATTAGAAACATGAGCTGCAATAAATAAATAAATAAAACAAATGAAAAACTTTAGAAGTTATTTTGTGTCTATGAATCTAAGTTATTTATTAAACTCTCTACTGCTCAAATGTTAAGAAAAAGAACAAAATGTATTGTTCTTTGATAATTGCTATATTGATCAATCAATATAGCAATTATCAGGCCAAGTCAGAGAGGCTGCCACAGTCAACCCCAAGGCAGCAGTGGCAACAGAAGTAGCTTGCCACTCAAATAGGGAAAGTCCTTCCCTCATCTCATTTCGAGTCTTAATGAAAGTATGCAATTAATTGTGTTCTGCCCAAACTCAATTATAAACAAAAAGGAGCAACGGCCTGAATCTGTAAATATAACTAGCGTAGTGTGAGCCGTGCACCTGTCCATCTCTGTTTTCTAATGACAAAGCACAGACTGAATTAATAGGCCTGAGGAGAGCTGTCGTCATGGTGATAATGAGCTCTATGGAACAGATGGTGAGGACAGCACAGGCAACGACTAGGACAAAGTTTCTTCAAGTTATGCTCCATATGTTTAAATCACATCAAAATAATAACTTAGCCTACTTTTAGAAACTCCTTTATCATGCTTTATCAACTTTTTTGGACTCCTTAAAATTGCTCATTCACATTTGAAAACCTAATAATGCATTGGATTTATATAGCACCTTATATAGCATTATTGATTCACTTCACATACAAGGTAATGTCTTCCTTAAGGACACAACAACAGTTTGCATTAGAGTCACTGCTGACCCACTGTGTTATCTGGTATTCCCAGCAGTTTCCCATCCAATGACTAACTAGGCCCAACCCTGCTTAGCTTCAGAGATCTGACGAGGTCAGGGTACAACAAGCTGCTTATGGCTGACATGTATTATCAATAAGGAACAACTAAAAGTTATCAAGACTGGATTTCCATACTATGGAAATGTCAAAACTACCACCAATGGGCATATTTGAGAAGCGAATCAGTTCAAATGAATCTAAAAACTAAAGCTGCTTGTTAAGAGTGGAAAATAATAAGAATGAATTTGGAGAAGGCATATAAACTTTATATACACAAAAGAGTGCTTGTTGGATCATCCCCTAATAATGTCACAAAGAGGAAGCAGAAGTGTTTTGAGCTCAATGTGGAAACCAACCGAAATAAAGAGGCTTTCTCAATCATGCATAACTAAAATAAAGCACAAAAGTAGTTCATTCAACCTAACACTAGCCCTTTAAATGTATTCTAACAATGTTGTACCTGTAGTCCCTCTCTCACGGCTTCGAGCAGGTAGGGCACCAAGGAGTAGTTCCACAGGTCAGTGAACCAGACTCTGGAGCTCTCCACATCCATTGGACAGGATAGGAAGAGACGGGGGCCTGGAGAGACAAACATCATTGAGGTTGTCCAGTCTTATAAATATCTCGGAGTTCATCTTGACAACAAACTGAACTGGTCAGCGCACACAACTGCAGCTTACAAAACAGGACAAAGCAGACTCTTCTTTCTTAGGAAGCTTAAATCCTTTGATGTCTGTAATGAGTCTCTGCATACTTTGTACCATTCTGTTGTAGCCAGTGCTGTGTTTTTTGGAGTGGTGTGCTGGGGAAACAGCATTACTGTACGGGACCGTAACAGGCTTGATAAGCTAATCAGGAAGTGTGTGTCGGTGATGGGTGGGTGGACTCTGTTCGGGAGCTGGTGGAGAAGAGGATGAGGAGTCTGATGCAGACCATCCTCAACAACAGCAGACACCCACTGCACGAGACTGTGTCAGCTCAGAGAAGCAGCCACAGTACCAGGCTTCTCTTGCTGCACTGTAGAACTGAGAGGTTCAGTAGATCAGCCAATCCTGCTGCTATAAGACTGTATAACAACTCTTGTTGATCGGATGCACTTTATTATCTTTGATTTTATACCTGTGTGCAATTTGTGTTGTGTCTCTGTTTTGCTGCTGGACAGGTGAATTTCCCTGGCTGGGGATTAATAAAGTATCTATCTATCTATCTATCTATCTATCTATCTATCTATCTATCTATCTATCTATCTATCTATCTATCTATCTATCTATCTATCTATCTATCTATCTATCTATCTATCTATCTATCTATCTATCTATCTATCTATCTATCTATCTATCTATCTATCTATCTATCTATCTATCTATCTATCTACATGAGACATGGGAACACATTCCATTTGGTTTATTGTGTATTCTGTACTTTGAAAACTTCTGTAAATAATGCTTTCATTGGTTTTAATTTATGTGTTTGTAGCTTTTCTTTATATGTAACAATATTATATGTGCAATATTATAATTCTTCTAAAGGGAAATTGCATGATAAAGAAACAATGTAATAACAGAATAAAAACAAAACAAAAAAGTCAAATTTGCATAATGTTTCATCTCCTTTTTAAAGGCCTGCATCTGATTTTTCCCATATATTTGAGCAAAATAGTTTTACACCAGTACAGATATATTGTATAAGCAGCTCTTGAGGTTAAAAGAGGTACACTGTGTACTCTCTGCATCTAATTATAAAGTGTTTTATCCCCCAAGAATCAGGTAGTGCACTTAACATGCACTTAACTTAACTGTAAACTGTGTAGTGAATAACTAGGATGCTCAGAATGCATACAGGTGAGAAATAACTTTGGACCACTCCAAACGGACAGTAAAAATCTGGTACAGTGCCTTTAGTGTATGATGTAATGTATCTTAAGTGTGAAATGTACAGACCAATAGTGATGTCAGAGGAGCTGTGAGCCTCCAGGAAGCAGTTGAGGTGCTGCCATGTTTTGGGGATCCAGTCAATGATCTTGATGAGGTCGTTGCTGCGCATGTTTTTATTGATCTCCATCTCAATCAGTTTTCTCCGAAGGAAACGTCCCAGAAATCCTTTCACTGGCTCTGTGTGGTTCGTACACAGCACCCATCTGCAGCAGGACAGGGAGGAACCAATATAGGGATTAGCAATGATAAAAAATATCAAACTAATATAACTGTTGTAGCATGTTAACTGTCAAATGTACATTTTTGTCCCTACATTATTCATGGGTTTCAGTTTCCTGTTCTATAGTGCCACTTTTAGGACAGTTGACTGTTCAAAAGAGATTATATTTGATTTGAATTGTTAATTGCTATGGCAACACCATTCCTAACTTTTCATCACTGGCTCTGTCTCTACTTATCGGCTGCTAGGAATGTTCCATAGCAGTAAAACGTCTTCACTCCTCTAACGATTTGTCCAGTTGACTGATTGTCTTTTGCTATGAATCAGACCTGGGTGACTGAGGGATTAGACAGACATCTCCATGGAGACAAGAAGGTGCCGGATTACTCACCAGAAAAGGTACATATTGCCACTTTAAATTACAAATGTCCAAGAGTCTCCATATTAAATAAGATGGAATACTTAGATGCATATAATGACTAAATGTGTTTTGGTTCTCAAGGCCATTAGTAATCAGAAAAAAGGATGAGCACTTCACTTTGGGTTGCCAGATCCTACAATTAATACTAAAGTCTCACTAATGTCTGTATGATGTATTTTCTGTATATGACAGATAATGGCATTCTAGGCTATTTTAAACCAGTGGTAATGCACGAGCTATAACCTTTAACTAAACTCTATGTATTCAAACCAACCTCCACACAACAAACTGCATTGCTACTGTTTATGTGTAAGTAATCCCTTGACAGAATAGATGACAGTAATTGGAAATGTGATATAAACGTGTAATATATTGGTGCCAGGCTCATAATAGGGTTTGTAGCTCACTGCACATTTGCCAAATCCTTGACAATTAAAATATAGCTAGTGATTCTCCAGAGTGAAGATGCCTTAGAATGAATTCATTTTCATTCAACAAGAATAATTACATGGCAGCAGTAATTAGAGCCTTTATGTGATTGTGTAGTGTTTATGATCTGAGCAAAGAAGGGGGAAGAGAAAAGGGAGGTACTTGTATAGCAGGAAGTACAAGAATAATAGAGCTACAATGAAGTGTATATGATAGGTCAGATTACTCATTTCAGTAAAACATAGTAAACATCATTAGATTTAGGATTTTACTAGAACTCTTGCCTAGTTTATAATTTTGCTTGTTGGACACCGGTAGCAGATATGACATACAAAGAGGTAATTTCATAACTGTTACAGCAACCATAATGTTTACACTGGCTAAAACTTAAAACTAAATAATTACGATTAGATTAATAAAAATAAATGACAAAACCTTTATTTTATTTTATTAAATGTTTAAACTGTAAGAAATGCCTTCTTTGTGAGAAAACTGTCTTGTTTTGGATGGCATTTTCTGTGTTGATGACACAGAGGGATTCTGTTTAGAATTCAGTACTACTTCCTGCATTTTTTTCTTCTTTTCTTTTCAACTTTTTTCTTACAAACTGCTACTTCACCAATGTAAAACTATGATAAATATTTACCACAGGTACTATCCCACCAAACCAAGTCAGAATAAGAGCAATATGAAAACCTGTGATATTCAGAAACTAATCTTGATTTGTTAATGGTAATTGTTACTGTTAAGTTATGTTTTCTTATGCACCCATGTGGAAAGTTTGGGAGGTGTGGGACTGTGTTTGGTGCAGGCAGTCAGTTTACACGAGAGCATCTGATATATTTGTGGTATATTTACTTGCTCACTAATATGCTAACGGTATGTGAGTAAAAGTTAATACAAAAAACAATGTCTTTTTATTGGATCAACATTGGTAGCACAGGATGGCTGCTGCTGGTAATTACAATATTCCTCCGCGATTTGATGAGAAGATGTCTTATGTAACTTGGAAAAATGAAATCTGGAGATTAGTGACCGATCTGGACAAAAAGAAGCAAGCACTAGCAGTTACCATATCACTAAAAGGACGGGTAAGGGAAAGGGCGCTGGAGATTCCCGCTGATGGTTTGAATGCTGACACTGGCATTCTTGGAAAAACTATTAATACTACAACACTATTACGGATACCTGGTTTAACCAAGACAGATATACAATTTTGTCTAGATGATTATGAACTAAGATATATGAACCGAGAAAGTAAAATGGGAGGTAGGCTTGCCTTATTCATCCATAAATCTGTATCATTAAGCATGTTAAGATATAAGATAACACTGGGTTACAAAAAAACATTTTTGAAAGTTGTCTGTGTTTTTTCAACTGAATTTTGCACCGCTGAATCCAAAAATGATATCCATTTTTCTCAGTCAGGTCAGGTTTTTATGCTAATTTGATTTTGACTGAACACCTCCCTAGGGAGACTAAATTGATTACAATTTTGTGACATTATCAGTTGATTTTCTTTAATATTTCTCATCCAAAAAATGTTTTAGGAGATAAAAAATAGTTTTCTAACAGAATGTATTAATTAAATGTTACGTTATGTTAATTGATAAAGGTAAGTACATGTAAATTGGAACGTTACGTTATCATTGTGCAAAATTCAGGACATGAACTTCTGTTTCTATGAACCCCTTGAATGCTCAGCAGCAGGGATGTCTCTTTTCAGAGTTCAACAGTAATCAGCCATCATGACTGCATCCCAGCATCCCTGATACCTGGTCTCCATCTCTTTTATGTCCTGATGGAATCTCTCCACCTGCTCATCACTCAGTGATCCCAGATTCTCAGGAAACCTGAACATTTAGCTCCTTTTGGGAAAAAAGATGTGGAGCATCATCATTAAAACCACACTGGAGGAATCTTTGTCACTGATGTCAGGAAATTCTACAAAGACAGGTACTGGAATTTCATCACAGTGAGCTACAGGACGATGTGCTGATTCACGGTCAGGATACTTGAGGCTGCTTCGGTTCTTTCTGTTGATCCCAGTCACATCAATAGCCCAGAAGTAGCTATTGATGTCGGCTCCCTCCAAACCATGGGAAGTCCAAACTTCAGACAACTCTTCTTGCCTGTAGTCCACTGACGCAGATACTCGGTGCATGACTTGCATACCATGTGTGGCGCCCAAGCTTCATCTTGGTCACCAAGTTTAATACCAAAATAAGCATGGTAAGCACGCTTTATGAAACTTGTGACTTGATTCCTGTTAGGAACATTGGTGTATTCACCGCAGATGTAGCAGAATATGCCAGGCTTATTTTTGCAAGATCTTCTAGTCGAAGCCATTTCATTCACTTGTAATATAAAAAAAACAAAACAATTAGTCATAAGTTGGCACATGCAAAATCTTCAGAATTTGTTTGTAGCGAGAAATATAACAGAATTTTGCATCATATGACATGAAAATACGTCAAAAAACAAATATGTAGCTTAGTTCAGAAAGTTGACCTGATTGAGCAAAACCAATGTGATTTTTGGATTCAGCACATCAAAATTATCCTAAATCAGCTAAAAAATCTTAGACAATAAATTTAGTGTTGACCAGTGCAAGATATGCCTTTATTAGTCCCACAGTGGGGAAATTCCAATATTGCACCGCACAGTTAAAGAACTGAAGGAAAATGGTACATGCAATAAAACAAGATAATAGATAAATAGCTTAAAATAATTTAAAAAAATAGACTTAAAAATAAACTAAAAATAGACTCTAATATAACATCTTCGTAAAGTGACTTGAGCAGGGGTGTTCATTATGTCGATCGCGATCTACCAGTCGATCGCGAAGGCATTTTGGGTAGATCACATCCCGTCATCCATTCAGTCACATGACTAATATACAGGACAACCAGTCAGATTACACCTGACCCTAGGTCACATCATGGGCGCTGCACATGCATAAACAAGGGTGAGTTAGCTTAACCCTATAGCGTCGGATCCTATCGTCGCTGACAGAGCGCAGTTGAAGACTTTCCAGCAGCGTAACTCCGCAACTAGTCGTGCTCTCATGTAAATTCAAACGGCGTCTCAAAGCGGAGGCAAAACTTATCTAAATATTTTACCATCATTACGGTAATCTGCCTCTGTTGTCCCTCGAAGGTGACGAATGAGAGTGCGGGTGCTGCGGGGATTTTCCCAGTCATTTATTCGATGCATAAAAGAAAAAAAATACGGATGGATGTGTAAAATAGAAGTAGTTGTGTGAAAAATGCAGTAAATTCTGATACTTCGTTTAACATGATTTTTATGGCTATAAAAAAAAGACAAAACCGTAATCAACATGATTAGCTCTGTTATCGCTTTCAAACGAAAAATGCAATTTTACTCCTGGCTGGCTGTCAGAAGCTACTGCCCGAACTATGCATCCCTCACTGATTCCATTCAGTGCAAGTCATCAGAGCAGTAATCATCATTCAAGTAATTATGAACATTTAAGAAGTTCAATTGTGTTGTGTAGTATTATCTCATGACGTTGTGCAAGGTACATCAAAATGCCCTGTACATGTAAGAATTCATAGTTTTTTTAGTTAGTTAGTTTATTCAGACACACACAGAAAATAAATTCATAATACATTTACAAATAAATATATGTTTAACATTTTTGTATTACGTGGTAGATCTTTCAGACACGATCATTTTAAAAGTAGCTCACATACTGAAAAAGTCTGAGCACCCCTGGACTTGAGTATTGCACATAGGTATGGTTGAATGACACATGTTCAGTGTTAACAGTGTTCATTGTACAGTCCGACAGCAGCAGGAAGGAAAGATCTGCGAAACCTCTCCTTCACACAGCGAGAGTGAATCAGTCTGTCACTGAAGCTTCTCTCCAGGGCAGACAGAGTGTCCTGCAGGGGTGAGACTCATGGCCCAGCATAGAAATGACCTTAGCCAGGACCCTCCTGTCCCCCATCTCCTGCACTGAGGACGGAGCTGGACTTTTTGATTACCTTGTCCAGTTTCTTCCTCTCCCTCTCTGTGATGCTGCTGTTCCAGCAGACCACACCGTACAGGATGGCTGATGCCACCACAGAGTCATAGAAGGTCTTCAGGAATGGCCCTCTCACTCCAAAAGACCTGAGTCTCCTCAGAAGATAAAGCCTGCTCTGGCCCTTCCTGTACAGTATGTCTGTGTTGTGAGTCCAGTCCAGTTTGTTGTTCAGATGAACACCCAGGTACTTGTATGAGTCCACTCTCTCAATGTCCCTTCCCTGGATATTCACTGAGGGGGCAGTAGAGTGGCGTCTGCGGAACTCCACCACCATCTCCTTGGTCTTCCCTGCATTGATGATGAGGTGGTTCTGCTGACACCAGTCCACAAAGTCCTGTGTTAATCCTCTGTACTCCACATAGTCATCATCCTTGATGAGGCCAATGATGGCAGAGTCATCAGAGAACTTCTGCAGGATGCAGCTGTCCATGTTGTGTCTGAAGTCTACAGTGTAAAGGGTGAAAAGAAAGTAGAAAAGAAGAATCCTCAAGTGCTGCCAGGGTTCTCCAGGTGAGACAGTGAGTGGTGCAGCAGATGATGGCATCCTCCACTCCGATGCCAGGCCGGTACGCAAACTGCAGTGGGTCCATCGCTGAGCTCACGGTGGAGCGGAGGTGGCCAAGGACCAGTCTCTCCAGTGTCTTCATCAGGTGAGATGTTAGAGCCACCGGCCTGAAGCTGCTGAGCTCCTTGGCCAGTGGTGTCTTGGGCACCGGTACCATGCAGGAGGTCTCCCAAAGATGTGGTACCACCCTCAGCTTTAGGCTCATGTTGAAGACATGCTCCATAACTCCGCACAGTTCATCTGCACATTAGCTGATGCCGTCTGGTCCTGCTGCCTTCCTGGGTCTGATCTTCTTGAGCTCCAGTCTCACCTGGGCTGTAGAAAATGACAGTGGCAGCCAGTGAGTCCATGCTGAAGAGCAGAGGCAGAGGTGTGAAGAGGTGCAGGAGTTCCCCATTGTCCAGCCGGGGAGGGGAGAACAGGCAGCTGGGTGGGGGGAGTGGTGGGTGAGTGATCAAATCTCAGGAAGTGAGAATTGAGGTCATTCACCCACAGCAGGTCCCCCTCCGTCTGGGCAGGTGGTGCTTTGAAGCCTGAGATAGTCTTTAGACTTCTCCACACCTCCTGGATGTTCTTCTCCTGTAGCTGTCGCTCCATCCTTCTCTTATGGCTGGCTTGGTTTGTCCTGATTTTCCTCCTCAGCTTCTTTTGTACAGCCTTCAGCTCCTCCTTGGTTCGTGACCTAAAAGCTCTATTCTTCTCCTTCAGCAGAGCTTTTATGTCAGGGTTAATCCACGGCTTGTTGTTCGGAAAACACCGCACCGTCTGGGAGGGGATGATGTTTTCAAAAGAGAAGTTTATGTAGTCATTGATATGTTAACTTATCTCTCACTCTCAATAGATGAAACAATGGAATGTTTAACTGTCGATATTCATAAAGTAAAGAAGAAAAATATTGTTGTAAGTTGTGTGTATCGTTTACCTGGCCCAAACATCAAAACGTTTGCTGAATCCATCCATCCATCCATTTTCTTCCGCTTATCCGGAGCCGGGTCGCGGGGGCAGCAGTCTAAGCAGGGACTCCCAGACTTCCCTCACCCCGGACACGTCCTCCAGCTCCTCCGGTGGGACCCCAAGGCGTTCCCAGGCCAGCCGAGAGACATAGTCCCTCCAGCGTGTCCTGGGTCTTCCCCGGGGCCTCCTCCCGGTGGGACATGCCCAGAACACCTCCCTAGGGAGGCGTCCAGGAGGCATCCTGAGCAGATGCCCGAGCCACCTCAACTGGTTCCTCTCAACGTGTAGAAGCAGCGGCTCTACTCCGAGCTCCTCCCGTGTGACCGAGCTCCTCACCCTATCCCTAAGGGTGCGCCCGGCCACTCTGCGGAGGAAACCCATTTCAGCCGCTTGTATCCGCGATCTTGTCCTTTCGGTCATTACCCAGAGCTCATGACCATAGGTGAGGGTAGGAACGTAGATTGACCGGTAAATAGAGAGCTTCGCCTTCCGGCTCAGCTCCTTCTTTACCACAACGGACCGATACAGCGACCGCATCACTGCAGACGCTGCACCGATCCGCCTGTCAATCTCCCGCTCCATCCTTCCCTCACTCGTGAACAAGACCCCGAGATACTTGAACTCCTCCACTTGGGGCAGAGACTCACCACCCACCCGGAGAGAGCAAACCACCTTTTTCCGGTCGAGAACCATGGCCTCGGATTTGGAGGAGCTGATTCTCATCCCAGCCGCTTCACACTCGGCTGCAAACCGCCCCAGTGCCTGCTGCAGGTCCTGGCTCGAAGAAGCCATCAGGACAACATCATCCGCAAACAGCAGAGATGAAATCCTGTGGTTCCCAAACCAGGCCCCCTCCGGCCCCTGGCTGCGCCTAGAAATTCTGTCCATAAATATAATGAACAGAACCGGTGACAAAGGGCAGCCCTGGCGGAGTCCAACATGCACCGGGAACAGGTCTGACTTACTGCCGGCAATGCAAACACAGCTCCTGCCCCATACTCCCAGAGCACCCCCCAAAGGACACCACGAGGGACACGGTCGAATGCCTTCTCCAGATCCACAAAACACATGTGGACTGGTTGGGCATACTCCCATGAGCCCTCGAGAACCCGATGAAGAGTATAGAGCTGGTCCAGTGTTCCACGACCAGGACGAAAACCACACTGCTCCTCCTGAATCCGAGGTTCGACTATCGGTCGGATTCTCCTCTCCAGTACCCTGGAATAGACCTTACCGGGAAGGCTGAGGAGTGTGATTTCCCTGTAATTGGAACACACCCTCCGGTCCCCCTTCTTATACAGAGGGACCACCACCCCGGTCTGCCATTCCACAGGTACTGTCCCCGACCGCCACGCGATGTTGCAGAGACGTGTCAGCCAAGACAGCCCCACAACATCCAGAGACTTGAGGTACTCAGGACGGATCTCGTCCATCCCCGGAGCCTTGCCACCGAGGAGCTTGCCAACCACCTCAGTGACTTCAGCCAGGGTGATGGACGAGTCCGCATCTGGGTCCCCAGTTTCTGCTTCCTCCTCGGAAGACGTGACAGTGGGATTGAGGAGATCCTCAAAGTATTCCTTCCACCGCCCGACAACATCCCCAGTCGAGGTCAGCAGCTCTCCACCCGCACTGTATACAGTGTTGGTGAAGCACTGCTTCCCCCTCCTGAGGCGTCAGACGGTTTGCCAGAATCTCTTTGAGGCCGTCCGATAGTCCTTCTCCATGGCCTCTCCGAACTCCTCCCAACCCCGAGTTTTTGCCTCTGTGACTGCCCGAGCCGCGGCACGCTTGGCCCGTCGGTACTCATCAGCTGCCTCAGGAGTCCCACGAGCCAACAAGGCTCGATAGGACTCCTTCTTCAGCTTGACGGCATCCCTTACTTCCGGTGTTACTTCGGGGATTGCCGCCGCGACAAGCACCACAGACCTTACGACCACATCTACGAGCAGCCGCATCGACAATAGAGATGGAGAACATGGCCCACTCGGAGTCCATGTCTCCAACCTCCCCCGGAATCAGGGAGAAGCTCTCCCGGAGGTGGGAGTTGAAGACCCCCCTGACAGAGGGCTCCGCCAGACATTCCCAGCAGACCCTCACAATGCGCTTGGGTCTGCCAGGTCTGTCCGGCTTCCTCCTCCGCCAGCGGATCCAACTCACCACCAAGTGGTGATCAGTTGACAGCTCAGCCCCTCTTTTCACCCGAGTGTCCAAGACACGCAATCGGAGGTCAGATGACACGACAACAAAGTCGATCATCGACCTCTGACCTAGAGTGTCCTGGTGCCATGTGCACCGATGGACACCCTTGTGCTCGAACATGGTGTTTGTTATGGACAAGCTGTGACTAGCACAGAAGTCCAATAACAAAACACCGCTCGGGTTCAGATCGGGGAGGCCGTTCCTCCCAATCACGCCCCTCCAAGTGTCACTGTCGTTACCCACATGGGCGTTGAAGTCCCCCAGGAGAACAACGGAGGAATGGATTGAGAAATTGTTTTCTACTGTTAATCATAAGCTATTATTTATCTGTGGTCAACCTTCTGAATCCAACTAGTCAAAAAGCAATACATGATTTTTCTGATACAATGTATAGCAGGGGTGCTCAGACTTTTTCAGTATGTGAGCTACTTTTAAAATGATCGTGTCTGAAAGATCTACCACCTAATACAAAAATGTTAAACATATATTTATTTGTAAATGTATTATGAATGAAAATCCAATATTCCCCGCAGCCCCCCGAGCTCTCATTCGTCACATTCGAGGGACAACAGAGGCAGATTACTGTAATGATGGTAAAATATTTTGATAGCCCCATGTCTCCGCTTTTAGACGCCGTTTGAATTTACATGAGAGCACGACTGGTTACGCGACGGTTACCGACGAGTTACGCTGCTGGAAAGTCCGCAATCGCGCTCTATCGGCGACAATAGGATCTGACGCTATAGGGTTAAGCTAACTCGCGCTTGTTTATGTGTGTGCAGCGCCCATGATGTGACCTAGAGTCAGGTGTAATCTGACTGGTTGTCCTATATATTAGTCATATGACTGGATGGATGATCTACCCAAATTGCCTTTGCAATCGACTGATAGATCGCGATCGACGTAATGAACACCCCTGATGTACAGTTTATCCCTCTATCTGACAATAACCAAACCCAGCAGAATAACGTCACACAATGCAAAATAACTTACAACATCTTTACTAATATTATGGGAAACCAAACAACTAATGGCTTGTTAAGATGTGACATCACTTATCACTTACCTGTCTTTACTCTCTACGACTGTGAATTAAAAAAAATTAAAGAGGACAACAAGGTGACTTATTAGGAGACCATTAATGCTTTTGACAATAGTTTAAAAGAACAGGACTGGATGTCAGTCTTTACAGAAACAAATGTAGATCGAGTGTATGACAACTTCTTGAACATATTTCTATCGTTGTATAATAAACACTGTCCAGTAAAAAGAAAATCGCAAAAACAAAAAATCATCAAAAGCCCTTGGCTTATCAAAGGAATATTAAATGCTTGTTAAAAAAAAAAAAAAAAATCTTTATAAATTGTTTATCAAACTAAAAACTAAAGATCCTGAGCAATATAATATAATTAGAACTTGCAATCAGTTATATTATAAAAGAATACTATATGAAAATAAAAACAATATAAAGAGAACCTGGCACATACTACATAGTGTAACTAAACAGGGATCAACAACAGCTATGTATTCCAGTTACTTTGATGATGTAAATGGGGTTAATAACAACTTGAAGAATATAGTTTTAATACGGTTTTAATTTATTTATTTTTTTTGTAAATATTGGTCCAGAATTGTCAGCTGAAATCCCAGATCAAGCTAAAATCCAGCATAGAGAAACAATAATGAGGGATCCTTATTCCTTTTTTCTCTCAGCAACCAACAAACATGCAGTCAAATATGTTGCTCAAAAATGTGAAAAAATTAATTCTCCACAGATTGTCATGATATCGACATGTCATTGGTCAAAAAAGTCACAGATAACATTGTAAAACCTCTAACCCATATATGTAATTTATCTCTTCAGTCTGGCTGTTTCCCAAACAAAATGAAAATTGCAAAAGTGATACCACAATTCAAAAATGAAAAAACAAAACACTGATTCACAAATTATACGCCAATTTCACTGTTGCCTCAGTTCTCCAAAAAAAAATAAAATAAATCATATCTTGGCTAGAAAAGTTTCTTGACAAAAAATAATAAATGACAGTCAATATGGCTTCAGAGCAAAAAGAACCACTTCCATGGCAATAATTGAAGCAGTAGAAGAAATCACCATTGCACTGGACCAAAAGAAGCATGCTGTTGGTATCTTTATTGTTTTGAAAATTTTTTTTGACACAATTAATGATTCAATCCTGCTAAATAACATTGAAAGATAAGATAAAATATGCCTTTATTAGTCCCACAGTGGGGAAATTCCAGTATAAGATATGATATCAGAGGAGTAGCTGGGGACTGGCTAAGAAATTATTTAACAGTACGAGTCCAGTATGTTAAAATGCAAGAATACTCATCTGAATACCTTGTGGTGTTCCCCAAGGGTCAGTGTTGGGACCCAAACTTTTCAAGCTTTATATAAATCATATATATTTATGCTTCAAAAAAATAGCTTTTTTCTTTGCAGAATTGCCACACTCACATTTTATGGCTTAGCAAAATTCAAGAGAGTAGCCTATAATCCCACATGAATCTAGTTCAGTTTTTTGAATGAAAGTCCACGGCGGTGATTTTTGAGGTGGCACTATTGAGTCATTTGGACACATACATTTTTTTTTTTTGAACATCAAAATAATACATTTTTTGCAAAACTTGAATTTTGGGTCCAATAAAAATGTCTTCAATCCGGCCGCAAAAATAGTAAATAATAATAAAGGAATTTTTTTTTTTTTTTGCCATTTTTGGGGCTCCGAACGCAGTTTTAATGAGCCTAATAATGGCTCAATAATATTTTTTTTTCCACCCATAATTTTTTTCCTAAACCATAGAAGCTACAGTCACGTGACTTTCTCACATTGTGCCCCATCACAAATAAGGCCCCTGTGAAATTTTTCACAAATCACCTGTCTTCTATAAATTTTTGAAAATTAAATTTGAAGAGGATGCCAGAGAGTAATTTTGTGAGATAAAGCCATGATCTGCATATAATTGCGTTCAGCTCACAAATATGCATAAATGCGCTATTAGCATTTTCTCAACATAAAATGCGTACAAGAGAAATGTTTTTTTGAAAGTTTCCAAAAATTGCAATTTTGTTGAAAATTCACCATGACCACACCCAAATTCAAGGTCAAAATGTATTTGATAATCTTTAATTGCACATGAGTCTAGTGAGTTTTGACCAAATTTGAATGTTTTGTGATGAAAGCTGTCCGAGGAGATGTCCAAAATGCGAGTGTGTGTGCTTTTGTCATTTCAGGGTTTGATCCAATATGGCCGACTTCCTGTGCTTTTTAGGGCAGGGCCATAATAATAAATAATAATAAAATAATAATTTTTGTCATGTCCTGACATGTTTAAATTTTTTGATGCGAGTTTCAGATTTTTACATTGACTTTTTTCCGGGTTGGGCTCCCATTGGCCCAATGAAAAGTTTGAGGTGGCGCTACCGAGTCATTTTTCATTATTTTTTTCTCAGGGTCTTTGGTGACAATTAGATTAATATTTGATTCCACTCACTGCCATGTCGGGACGTGTTGACTATGTGATTTTTGCTTTTTTTCGGGCTTCGTACGCGGTTTTAATGAGTCCCTCGCCGGAATGTTGTCCCACGCTCGGGCCTAATATTGTGAGCTGTTTACCTGAAGTTGTGATGTAGTTCGAGGTTTGGTGATGAAGACACACCCTGGTTCATGGTTCCAATCACGTATGGACTATAGAGAGAAAAAATACTTTTGGTTTACAAAAAGTAGTTCTACTTTTTGCAATATGAAGTAGTGTTTATGGTGTAGTAGAAGTGCTTATTTATGTAGCAGTAATAAGTTAAGTAGCAGTAGTAGTTTTTGTTGGCATTTAGTAGGGGTAGTAGTAATAGTAATAGCAGTAGCAGTAGTAGTAATGGTAGTAATAGTAGTAGCAATATAGTAGCACGAGTGGTAGTGGTAGTAGAGTAGCAGTAGTTGTAGTAGTGATGTTATTAGTAGTAGATATAGTAGTGGTTTTGGTCATAATAGTTGTAGTATTAGTAGGAGTAAGTTCAATTTGAGTAGTAGATTAGTTACTGTACTAATTATTATTAAGGAAGTGAGCAAAAGTGCATTAAAACAGCAATTAAAAAACAATGGAAAGCAAGTGTATGAAGGGCAAAAATAAAATAGTGCAAGCTACAGACTGACCATTTGTGGTACTTGCAGTTGAGGAACCCATTGAAGATGTCACTGAGAGAGCCGACGTGGTGCAGGTTATCCAGGATGACCACCAGAGGGAGGTGTGGTGCCATTTCCTCAGAGTTACATTGCTCTGCCAGACTGGACAGGTACTGACGCAGCTCCTGGAGAAAGAGTGTGAAGAAGGTTACATTTAGATTCAAAGACAAATGTACCATAGTACTTTTACAATGCAACTACTTATGAATTACATATTGGTGGTTTTCAGATTGTAGAATATGATGACATCATTCTCCAATTATTATTTTCTATATATCTTTTAGGTGATTCGGCAGTGTTACATAGCCATTTTGGCATTTATGAAAACTAAAAAAATGCAGCTTCCTAGCTTGATGTGCAGCTATCCATAGCATGAGGTACTTTGTTGTAATAACATTTATGGCGAAGTACCATAAAGGGTCAGGTGGGAATTAGCTCTCACTGGGTACCACAATTTTCCAACCTGGAAGTCAGTGGACTTGTTTCTTTTATTAAGTAATTTTAGATAAATGTTGCAATTTAAAATGTCCAAACATAACATAACATAACATAACATAATGATCCACAGGTGTCATAGATTATACTTATATAGTAGACAAGCACAATATGTCTTCTTTAAAACTTGGGTATTGCTCATATTCTCCTTTTTGCTTGTGTGTGCAATGTGTCACAAACAAAACATAATAAATAAATAAAAGTAGCTGAATCTAAACCTTGTGACATTTCTGCTTTTGATCTTTTTTCTTCTTTTTTTTCAAATCTTCAAATCTGATAAAACAAAAGAGCACCTTTGATCTTGATCACAGAAAATTAGAGCACCACAATCACAATCAACACTCAACACTGTTTCAACACACACCACTTTTAGAATTCATAATGAACAAACACTTTTGTTACATTAGTCGACTAAAAAGGGGGGATGGTAAAAGCTCTATAATATAAAACTATTACGTATCTCTAAGTATCTGAGCCAAACTGAATTCACAAGACTATACCGACAGGGGGAGTTCATGCAAAAAATAACTATTTATGCAGAAAAAAGTACTAGGAAACAATGTATTTATATAAAGACTAAGATAAAGATATAAAGATACAAAGATTAAACTTATAAACTTGTAAAAGTCAAAAGAGTTAATCTGACTTTTTACATATAAATACCAACAAAAATACCAAAACTTTAATTAACTCAATCACTTCTCCTTACTGCTGCTGTCCCATAGAAATCCTTATAATCTAAATAAAATAATTAGTTGACTAATAGAAATTTTGGTAGACTCATCATTGACTGATTAATCGACGTAACGACTAATAGGATTACAGCCCTAATTAGTTCATTATGAATTAAGTCTTCTTCATGCTTTATAAAGGCTCATTAAGATGTAGTTATAAGGTAATACCTAATATCTATCTGTTTAATTAATTATTTACTGTATTTAATTTGGACTGGTCTTTAAAATAATGCATGTTTAGAAATCATACACCGTTTTCTATCAGCCACGCTATCTTTGCTTGGATTTGGGGTTAGCAGCAGGAATGAACCATTGAATAAAGCATAACAATATAAGCACACTGTAATGTATGAAAGTTGTAATGCAGTTTGATGGTAGAAATGCTAAGAACACCTGTTTACTTGTCATTCTCCTATTTTTATACCTTAAAGAAGGGGTATTATGCAAAAGTTGACTTTTTGGAGCTTTCTACTTTGTTTTAACGCCATTATGTTATCAAAAACATGAATTAAGTGATTTTAGATGTCATCCATACATGTCTGAGTAATTTTGCGTTCTAGCGCTATTCAAACTCTCCTTATGGTTAACAGTACAAGACCTCACACAGCCCTTTTTTATAAATATATAAAAACAAGATACAAAACAGTACACAGGCTGAGTGTGTTGTGATGGCACTCTGAAGGGAGAGTGACTTAGTGTGGTGAGGAAGGGAAGGTAGGGGACTCAGAACATCAAAAACAAAACTTTTTCAAAACGACAAAAGGTGACATGGTGATCTAAATGTTATGTGTTAGCAGTTATTACTCCATAGAAGTAAAAAAAAAAAAACCTTAATAAAAAAACTACAAAAAAAAAAAAGTAAATCCCTCAGTGTAGCGCCTTACTTTGCTAGAGTTCTGGTCGACGTTGAACCGTGCCACGTTTCGTTCATTGGGCTCGTGTCCCAGCTGACAGATCACATACTCGGATAACTTTGCAGCAAGAAAAGATTTCCCAGTGCCACTGGGTCCAGACAGGATGATTCGTCTGTGCTCCATCAGGAGGTTTAGGTACCGCTGGAGAATTGGCTTTGGGATCAGAGTGTCAAAAACCAGGCTGTCCAAACTGTTCTCCCGTACTCCTATGAGATAGATCAGAGCAGATGATATGGCACAAAACAAAGCACTTGTTGAAGAGTCCATATGCAAACATAAAAGCAACAAATAAACAAAAAAATGAAAAGTTAAAATACAATCATTACATTTATGAGAAAAAAAAAAAGATTGGGGCACTGCAATTTTATTTTTTTGTATTTTATTCTGCAGTAGTTTGTTTTATAATAATGTAAACCACTGACAGAAAAAAAATGAATAACAGTTTAACAAAGTTGTACCTGGGTAGATAACTGAATCTGAACATCTCCAAAACGGCAGTTAACATGGATATTTTTAAGGTCTTTGTATTGGTATGACTATCAAACCTAATCAGTAGTGTTATGTGTAGATCTTCAAATTATGTATGCATCGGACTTATATAGCGCTTTTTTGGACACTTTAGCCACAGCTGCCCTGGAGTAGACTGACAGAAGCAAGACTTCCAATCTATGCCACTCCAACCACCACAAATTGCAATCAACCACTCTTTATACTTGGAGAGGGGAGGTGAAGAGTTGGTTAATCTGCGTGTCTGTTATTGACCGATTTCTATGTTTAATTTTGTGAGCTGTAAAAATCAGTTGAACAGTGTAATTTTTAAAGTGCTCTATAAATGAAGTTGGATTTGATTTGTACCTTTGAGGTTGACCTGGATGACATTGCTGTCTCCCACCAGGTAGCCACAGGGCAGCAGCTCTGGCACCTCTGAGGAGTGAGAGCGAACCACGTCCCCCATCCGATAGCACACGATACTGTCTGAGCTCAGGCCCAGACTGCTGCTGGGGTCCACTCTGAACAAGTACTCCTGAACACACAGAGGGGAAACGGACAAAATGTTAAATATTGATTTTGAACACTTTAGTTTGGGTGGGTTTCCTCTGGGCACTCCAATTTTCCTCATTAACCCAAAACATGCACCATAGGTCAAATCGTCTTGCTAAGTCCTGACCAAGACTAACATAAGATCTGAAGATGGGTCCCTGAGCACTGTATAGCAGTAACTCACTGCTTTTGACAGGTTGCCCCAGCGACACTGGTTCATTCTTCAACCAGTGCTGCTAGGGCAACCTGTCAGGAGCAGTGAGCTACTGCTGCATCTGTTGCACCTCATTATAGTCTCTGCAGCAAGTGACTGAACCCATCTATAACAAATCATAAAACTCAGTTCGTTTGTGCCTCTGTCTACTTCAGAAACTCATACCAGAGTATTTTACAGTATCAGAAATTCACTCCACAGTATTTTACAATTCAATTCAATTCAATTCATTTTATTTTTGTAATGCCCAAAATCACAACAACAGTTGTCTCAAAGGGCGTTCATGTTTTGGTTGATGAGGGGAACCGGAGTACCCGGAGGAAACCCATCCAGACACGGGGAGAAACATGCCAAACATTTCTGAGTTGAAAATGTTCACCTCTAGGGTTAAGAAATGGCTGAAAATGAGTCAAAACTGTACCCACTTGTAAATAGGCAGTATGACAGAGAGAGAGAGAACGTGTGAGTGTTGAATGTATTTTTGTGCACTGATGTATCTATTTTATGGGGCAGGTGTTTTAATATATTTTGCATATTGGTGAATTGTGGAGAAGCTCAACCAGGGACGGGAGTTGAGAATTAGCTTTTGCTACAAACTCTATATGCATCACATCAGCTGCAATGTTCATGTTGTAACTATGTCAGATTGCATTGTCCCTGTCAAATAAATATATAAATAAATAAAAATAAATAAACTCCACACAGAAAGGCCTGGGTGATTCGGGGATCGAACCAAACCTTCTTGCTGTGAGGCATGAGTGTTGCCACTCAGCCACCGTGCTGTCTACAACATCAAAGCACATGGTTTAACTCCTTTATCTCAGTTTAAGACCAGACTTAAAAACCCACCTCTTCTCCCTGGCATTTAGTTCTTGCTAGGCAGTATATCTTGGTATTTTATTGTTTTATTGTTCGGTGTTGTATCTGTTTATGTTGACTTTGTGTGAAGCACTTTGGGCAGCTTAAGTTGTATTTTAAATGTGCTATATAAATAAAATTGAATTTGATAAAAAAAAAAAAAAAAAAAAAAAAAAAGTTTTATCTTTTACTGCAAATATTTTATTGTGGCATTTTATGACTGATATGTGAGTGTCTATGAGCATATTCTGCATGGCCAGGTGGTCACTGTAAATAAGAAGGCGTTCTCAATTGACCTGATAAAATATTGGGATGAAGTATACCTTACCTTAAGTATTAAATCATTATTTTAAATCAGACTTATTAGCATAATCTGTTGAAACCTGTTGTTGTAATCATTGTGAAAAGACCAAAGATTTGCCCTTACTGTTTTAATATGCAAACTTGAAAAAAAAAATCATGATCAACAAGAAATTATAGAATTATAGAAGATAAACCAAAAGTAGAGGAAAAAAGTAATATACTAAATGAAAACTGTGCATCTGACATATTAAAGTTTATATAAAGTTGTTACCTTAAAGAGGCGCCTGATGACTCCATCCAGGACATCCCATTTGGTTTTCCCACTCACACCGATTGATCCGATGAGGTATTCCTGACACAGTTTATCCTGGAACTAGTAAAGACAGTGATATTACAATGTAATGTTCCTCAATAAATAAGTAGTAATGCACATGTCTTGTATTTTCAGTTGAACAAATAACAAATTTGACATTTCATGAATCATAATAATCTGTACACAAGATGTAAAATTATTGTTGAAATTAATGAAACAGGATGTCAAATGCCAGTAGTAGCAAGACACTCCACCCACATTGCCTAGTGTAAATGTGTAGGGCTCGATGGCGCAGATTGGCAGCAATAGTGGCTACAATAGTAACTTACCACTACAAAGTGTGGAGTGAACGAATAATGCATGAAACTAAAGCAAGTTTGAGCATATGGAAAAGCTCTATATAAGACTAATGCATTGTCATTATTAATAAATGGTGTAAAACAGTGTTTCTCAAACTGTGGTATGTGAGCTCCTTCAGGTGGTTCTTGGACAGCTCTTCAATTTGTGGATTTTCCAAATTTAGAGTCTTTTTAATCAATTTTTTTGGATTTTTTTTGTTGTTTAGAACTACAGTGTAAATTATCTTGTGCATTATAGACCTGGTTTAGATCTCATACTTCTCAGAAATCCAAATCTTTTCTTTCGTGTACTTGATGTGAAAGGTTTTAGAGCCACTGGTGTAAAACAAATATTACTGCTAGTACAGGTATTTAAAAGACATTAATATGCATCTCTCACATAACACTTCTCTGACCTTGGTGGTCTTGGGCGTGCTGAAGATGGACACCACGATCCTCACACTTCGACCTTCTTTGCGCAGGTTTCCCTCGAAGCTGTCATCTAACAGAAAAGCGTCTGTTAAGAACACACAGTTTGGTTTTAATCCTCCATCTCAGACACTCAGGGCCTGTGGCATTTCTGCTGCTGCGCAAATAAACAAACTCTATAGGAGTCATGCTTTTCAGAGATGAGAACTGCTTAGGCACCCATTTCTACCCTGCATCTGTAATGCAAATTGTGACAAATGGAATTGAACTGTAGATAAGGTTTTATAGCATACCATGTAAGAAAAACAAGGAAGCCTGACTGCATTGAAAATAATAGCTTAGTAAAACACTATTATTATTCATCCCTGTTTTTTTAAACTATTTTAGAATTGGTATTTCATAATATAAAGGACACATGATGTAAAGTTCTTTTACCCTCTCTCTCTAAATATATCTCACACAAGTACATACTGACCTGACATGATGCTGTCTGTGATGTTGAGGTTGTTGAGGGACAGCCCCAGACTCTGCCTTGAGGAGGAGGACGAGGTGCTGGAGGTCTCTGAGGGGGGCCGTGCTGCTTTCACTGGAGTGGCTACGGGAGTTGCATTTCCACTGGACTTTAAACGATCATTCTCTGCTTTCAACGTCTCAATCTCATTCTGGTGAAAACATGAAAAAGACATGATTATCCAATCAGAAAGCAGAGTGAGCCTCACATGAGTCTCTCATTTGGGTTGCCAGTTTCAATGCCTAATCGAGTCTAATCTGTTTAAACCTAAAAGGAATCTCTCTGATCTGAATTCTCATTACCTAAACTCCAGCACCTGCAGCCAGTCATTAATCAGTGCTAGTGCAGCATCTGCAGCTCTGGATGTTGTGAGCTTTCACATGACGTCTGTCCATATACTGAGAATGAGAAAAACTTGTATGTTTCCCCTGTCTGTAGGTTAAGGCTCTGGTAACCCAGGTTCAGTTGGGACTGTATTTGTAATTGGTAAGAAAGCAGACTACATACGGTTCCTTTGAACTAATCTCAATTGTAATTACTACAATATCTCCTCTTCTAATCAGCAATCATCGCTTTCTGACTGATTCCTGTAAAAATAATACTAAGCTAAATTGCATATAAGTATGTTACAAGCATACAAGTATATTTCTCCTTCGAATTAAGTGAAGAAACTGCAGACAGTAGAATATAATGTGCCCAAATTGAATGAGATATTTCCATTGTGAGTTGAAATGACTTAACCTCCAGCAGAGTGACCACCTGGTCGGCTCAACGCGTGGGGACAGGATAAACCCCTCCCCTTTGCTGGAGCCTTACATAGATAGATAGATAGAGATAGAGTGACCAATGAATATTTAACCAGTTTCATTTAAGAAGCAGTACCTAGTATTAGAGCAAAAGTAAGACAATTCCAGCAAGAAATCGTAAAAAGTTATTCAAAATTCCGCACATTCATTCACCAAAATATGACAAAATATGAAATGGGTTGACAGTGATTTAGTGCATTCAGCCGTGCACCGTTATTTCAGATGGTTTTAGAGGCATTAGGGGCTATAAGCTGTCTGATCTGTGAAAATGTTTCATGCTGAAGGTTAAAGTGAGATAAAAAATAGAACATGACTCTGAATGTGAGAAACGGATGCCTAGATTTACCCAGACATGTAGGTGCAAATGTGACAGACTTTCGGATTGGTTTTTAAGAGTAAAGAGTGATAATGCATTTCAACATACCTCCAAATACTATTGGACAGTCACGGGGCTGTATTTCGGTATTTAGAACTGTTACTTGATTACTTAGAATTAGACCTTGCTGACGATAACAAATAAGGCTAACATCACACAGTACAGTACACAGTATCCAGTACTTTTGGTATTTCAAAAGTTTGGAAATCTCCTGTTAGCACTTTACATGTTTTTGACTGTTCAAACACAGAAATTCTGCCAATAAAGGTGCATCATCATTCCTCTTAGGGATCAAGGGTGACTAAGAGTCTATAAATAATATTTTATTCCAAAATGTGATGTTGAGGTCACTTTGATTACCCCCTTGAAACTCAGTGAAAAATGTATTTTCATTATTTACTACTTTTACTACAGAAAGTACCATATTTATTATCTTTACATAACTAGTATTTTGATTGTAGTATTTTTGAGTAATCCTATATTGTCCTACAAGTCCTTGTCCTTTAAGGTAAATTGTATTAATTTACATTCTCTCTGTCAGAAAAGATATTGAACCTCGGTGTGCTCACATGTTAAGGTTGCAAGATTAATTGAAATCAAATCAAAATCACTATTTTGAGTGGACACACTTTGCAAATCGCAAACGTAGCAACTATTTACATCTTTTTATCTAAAAAACTCCTAACCCTGTGGTTTAGACTTTGCAAACATTCTTTATTCAATCATTCTTTATTAAATTAAATGATCAGGTAATATTTCAGTCACATATTAATGTTTCTGTTTAAAATGTCCACTTTGTCCACTAATCCAATGAATAAAACATAAATTGTAATCCTAAATGCAATGCTTGTCAGAAAAATCACCAAAAACATTCAGCCCTACATGTACTGCATGTAGGGATGTTGTGGGTACCTGCATGCGGTTCATGGCCTCCCTGATCTGGTCGAGGTGGTGGGCGGAGCTCAGAGCCTCCAGTCTGATGTCAGTGAGTTTGAGCTCCTTCTCTCTCAGCTCGTTCTTCAACTGCAGAATTGTCTCTGCCTCTGCCTCTGTGCACTCACACAACCTACAGGGTTCATCATGCACAAGCACATACACACAGGGTAATACTTTAGCATACTTCAGCTTATGATGATTAAAGGAGAGATTTCTGTTAATGTAAAGGGATTAAGTAGATGTGCTAAAGAGGAGAAGCCACAGTTAGTGTTGTGAAGTTGTGAATGGAGATAGACGAGACAGCAGATCCCTCCATAGATCCACTGCCTGTTACATCACAAATGCTCATGCTGTGAAATAGCACACATTCTATTTTTTAGTTCACTAAACTGTCAGTGCAGGTGCTCAGCTGTGAACCTAACTACAAGCAAGTACAAAACCTGCCTTTCATTTTAAAGGTGCACTATGTTATTTTTTTGGTGGTGGTTTTGCCGCCTGCTTGTCTCGTAGAGATGTAACGGTAATTGCTTTGCTGGGAAGGTTCTGTAGAATGGCATTAAACTTGTTTATGTTGCATTTATTCACTTAACATATATTTTTTTTACAGAAATACCTAAAAATATTTTAATTCTTGTGTGAGTCCATGGAGATAAATAAGCTTAATGCAATACTGTGGAACAATCCAGAAATAACATCTCCATGGAGACAAGAATGTGGTGGACCCTCCCTCAGAGTTACATTGTGCACCTTTAATTAGCAGTGGCAGGTGTCAATTTCTCAAAATCACTGGTCAAAATCACTGTGTGTTAAATGCAAGCCCATTACCCTGATCATGTAATAAACCTACAAATCTCAGCACGCCAACCAAGTGAAAAATGTAGACTGTATGAAGCCTTTCTAAACCCAAGTACTTTTTTTCAAATTGTCTGTGAACACAAGTTATTATTGAGATGAATTTGATCCTTTTTATTTCTCTGTCAAAGCCACACCATGCGTCAGTGCACACAGCCCTTTTACCGTGATCTGTGCTTGTATACCACGTGACCACTGGGCTTTTTCTTTGGCGTCCACAGAAGAGAGGATGTGCTATCACAAAAACACTTTCTACAGCAGGAAGAAAGGAGGAGGAGCAGAGGAAAGGAGAGGTGGAAGGTAAAAGAAAAATAAGATAAAGTTCAACAGAAAAAGAAAAATAAGACATGTACAAAAATAGGAATGCACAAAAGTTCCTATGTAACTGTATGGTTTCATTGAAAACGTCATTATTTGCTACAACATAATTTCTCAGTCTGGAAGAAGAAATAAATACTTATCTGTAGTATATACAGAACAATAAGTATTCACTAATAGAAGTTCTAACACTACAACAACATTACAGATTACCACAAGGAAGCTGCATATGCCCTCTTTTATTCATAAATTAATAAATGTTTCACTTAATCTTAAACCTTACCACCACTACTACTGCTACTGCTACTAGTACTCCAATTACTACTACAACTACTGCTATTACTACTACTACTGCTACAACATCTATTATTACACTAACTGCTACTAATGCAACTACCTCTACTATGATGAAAACTACAACTGCTTCAGTTACTTTCACAACCACTATGATTACTACTACTACAGCTATTATGACAACAAAAACTACTACTACTACTGTTACTACTTGTATCCTATGGAATTGTGAGGTACCCTGCAATTAACATTTTCATTTATTTATCTGACATTTTACATTTTTCCATTTTGTTAAAATTATTTGGCATACTAAATGGTATATTATAATAGGATATTTCACATTGTGAAACCAAAAGGTCAAACTCAAATATAAATACATATATGTTCATATACTCTAAACATACTCAGTGGTTGAGGGAGAGGAGCGTAGTGTAGCAATGCTGCCTTGTCTGTTATCATGCTGCATTTTGGGCGAAGAAGGCAGAGAATCACTCATCTCCTCCATCTCATCATGAGCTGACTGGGACTTCGTCTTCTTCTTACTGAACGCGTGCTTGAATGAACTGCGTAACTGCAAAAACACAACATTCACATTGAAAATTAGTGTCTCCAAAGTAATATTATAGGCATATTAGAGAGGTTATTAGAAACGGGGAGTCAGTCCGTGCTGTTTCCAAGCAATGATCACTGATTTAGAAAGGGGAGAAGAGGGAGGAAAGTAGAGGCAAGTAAGTAAAAAGGCAGGTGTTAAAGAAGGCAGCCATGTTGGAATTCCTGTAAGCACAGATCAACAGGCGTCAAAATGAAGAGAGCTGATTTTATAAAGATATAGGCTATGGAAAAACTGATGCCTATTCATTATATTAAATATTAAATATTAGATGATGATGTGTTCTTTTTGGTGATAATACACTGTATAACAATTAATAAACAACAAACCAAATGAAAAACATAATTTTTTTTGAGAGTTATCCAACAGACATTTTCAACTTCCAGTGTTGTAGGCTAGTGTGTGTAATGTTTGGGTTTGCATCTTGTGTATATTTTCCAAATAAGTTGTCAAATAACCATTGTAGCCTGTGCATAACACAGAGTAAATAAATTCATGTTTTAAATCTGTTCCTCCTACCTCTGTGTGACGCTGTATATATCATAACATTATATGCAATTAGCTGCCCTATATAAGGAGGGCAAAAAGGAGAAGAAGAATAAGTGACTTCTATGACAAAGTAATGGTTCATCCTGCTATTTATTTGTTGCAGCACATGTTATTATACTGTCAATTTTCAAAAATGGTTTACTGGGATTATCCTGCTATTTTTGTTATTGTATCTGTGGCATAAAGCTGTTTCAATATTATTGTTTATTGGAGTATCTATAATATACTGTATCAGTATCTCTGTGGTGATACCATGCTTCAAAATGTGTTAGTGTGACAGATGTACAGTTGACCATGACCTAGGAGTGCTGTATCTGCGTGTGTATTGTGGATGGCTAATAAATAATGTGGAGTGTGAGTATTCTGGAGTCTTAGCTGACCTTGTATAGAGCAAGTTTTGGCCTCTGCAGTGGCCCTCAGTTAGCTTGAATATTACAGCTATCAATTACATACAATTCATTGCACCATCTTCATTTTGCTGTAACTCGTTGCTAGCTTTAGCCATATAATCTTTGTGAAACCAGCCAAAGATAAAAATAGGAAAATAGAGGGATGGGCTGGGTCATTGTATCCATGCTGATCATTCTGAAGAGAGAGGATGATTTGGGGGGAGGAAAAGAAAGAGGGAGCAAAACAATGGAGGGATTTAAAGGCACAAAGCAGAGAGAGGAAGCAGCAGAGACATAGACTGACCTGAGCAGGAATGGAGTCTGCCACCTGAAGAACAGCAAAGTGTTAAAGACACCAAATTTAACCTAATATCCCCTAATTCAATGTAAGTCATGCAATACAATCTACATTCACTTAAAAGTGGGTAGAGTAAGCATCTGTACTATACTATAACTAAATTTGATCTATCTCTGCACACAGAGTATAAAGTTTTAAACACTGAATTTTTACAGCCATTTTGTATTATATTTTGTATTACCTGATAGGGTTGTCAAAAATGTCAAAAATCAGATACTAATCGTTATTAAAACTAGTATCAAAACTAGATACTCACTTCAGCAGATATTTATACTAAAAAGCCACATTCACAGGATAGAGAAAGCTTTACAATGAGCTGGAGCTTTATCAAAACAAGTATAAGACCACATAGTCTAGCATACGCCCAAGGGCCACTACCTATAACCTACCTAGATGACTGAGGAATTATAAAGCCCTATGGTAAAATAAAGGAAATTACTATGAGTTAATGCTGAAAGTCACATTCTATTGTCTAAAAAAAGAGTGATTTTAATTATCACAATGGTATCGGAATTGGTATCTAGTCTATTCATTAGTGTAAGAATTGAGTTTGAAATTTTAGTGTTGTAACAACACTAATACCTAGTGTTATGGAATATCTGTTGTTAATATGAAATGCGTATGGTGCAATTTTCAACTAACAAAAATGTATGTTCCCCTCCCCGAACCACCACCTTAACTTGGTGGAGGGGTTTGAGCACCCGAATGATCCCGGGAGCTATGTTGTCGGGGGCTTAATGCCCCTGGTAGGGTCACCCATGGCAAACAGGTCCTTGGAGATGGGTCTGACTAAGAGCAGTTCAGAAGCCCCACATGAAGAAAAATCCAACAAGGCCAGTTACGTCGCCTGGACTGGCGTTACCGGGGCCTCACCCTGGAGCCAGGCCTGGGGTAGGTGCTCGGCGGCGAGCGCCTAGTGGTCGGGCCTTTCCCCATGGGGCCCGGCTGGGCTCAGCCCGAAGGAACGATGTGAGGCCATCCTCCCGTGGACCCACCACCTGCGGGAGGAGAGAGAGAGATCCGGGCGGCAGTCGAAGGCGGGGACCTCGACGACCGGATCTTCGGACATGGAGACTAGCTCTGGGGACATGGAATGTCACCTCGTTGGGGGGGAAGGAGCCTGAGCTTGTGCGGGAGGTTGAGCGCTATCGGCTAGATATAGTCGGCCTCACCTCCACGCACAGCTTGGGCTCTGGAACCCAACTCCGTGAGAGGGGTTGGACTCTCCATTTCTATGTTGTTGCCTGCAGGGAGAGGCGGCAAGCTGGTGTGGGCTTGCTTATTGCCCCGCAGCTCAGCCGCCACGTGTTGGAGTTCACTCCGGTGAACGAGAGGGTCGCTTCCCTGCGCCTTCGGGTCGGGGACAGGTCTCTCACTGTTGTGTCAGCCTACGGGCCAAACAGCAGTGCAGAGTACCCGGCCTTCTTGGAGTCCCTGGGAGGGGTACTAGACAGTGCACGAATCAGGGACTCCGTTGTTGTCCTGGGGGACTTCAATGCCCATGTAGGTAATGACAGTGACACTTGGAGGGGTGTGATTGGGAGGAATGGCCTCCCCGATCTGAACCCGAGTGGTGTTTTGTTATTGGACTTCTGTGCCAGTCACAGTTTGTCCATAACAAACACCATGTTTGAGCACAAGGGTGTCCATCGGTGCACGTGGCACCAGGACACTCTAGGTCAGACATCGATGATCGACTTTGTTGTCGTGTCATCTGATCTCCGGCCACGTGTCTTGGACACTCGGGTGAAGAGAGGGGCTGAGCTGTCAACTGATCACCACCTGATGGTGAGTTGGATCCGCTGGCGGAGGAGGAAGCCGGACAGACCTGGCAGGCCCAAGGTTGTGAGGATCTGCTGGGAAGGTCTGGGGGAGCCCTCTGTCGGAGGAGTCTTCAACTCACACCTCCGGGAGAGCTTCTCCCTGATCCCTGGGAGCGTGGGGACATGGACTCTGAGTGGGCCATGTTCTCCACCTCTATTGTTGATGTGGCCACTCGTAGTTTTGGTCGTAAGGTCTGCAGTGCTTGTCGTCGCAACAATCCTCGAACCCGGTGGTGGACACTGGAAGTAAGGGATGCCGTCAGGCTGAAGAAGGAGTCCTATTGAGCCTTTTTGGCTCGTGGGACTCCTGAGGCAGCTGATGAGTACCGGCGGGCCAAGCGTGCCACGGCTCGTGCGGTCACAGAGGCAAAAACTCGGGGTTGGGAGGAGTTCGGGGAGGCCATAGAGGAGGATTATCGAATGGCCTCAAAGAGATTCTGGCAAACCATCCGACGCCTCAGGAGGGGGAAGCAGTGCTTCACCAACACTGTTTACAGTGCGGGTGGAGAGCTGCTGACCTTGACTGGGGATGCTGTCAGGCGGTGGAAGGAATACTTTGAGGATCTCCTCAATCCCATTGTCACGTCTTCCGAATAGGAGGCAGAAACTGGGGACCCGGAGGCGGACTCGTCCATCACCCTGGCTGAAGTCACCGAGGTGGTTGACAAGCTCCTCGGTGGCAAGGCTCTGGGGGTGGACGAGATCTGTCCTGAGTACCTCAAGTCTCTGGATGTTGTTGGGCTGTCTTGGCTGACACGTCTCAACAACATCGCGTGGTGGTCGGGGACAGTACCTGTGGAATGGCAGACCGGGGTGGTGGTCCCTCTGTATAAGAAGGGGGACCGGAGGGTGTGTTCCAATTACAGGGGACTCACTCCTCAGCCTTCCCGGTAAGGTCTATTCCAGGGTACTGGAGAGAAGAATCCGACCAATAGTCAAACCTCGGATTCAAGAGGAGCAGTGTGGTTTTTGTCCTGGTTGCGGAACACTGGACCAGCTCTATACTCTCCATCGGGTCCTTGAGGGTTCATGGGAGTTTGCCCAACCAGTCCACATGTGTTTTGTGGATCTGGAGAAAGCATTCGACCGTGTCCCTCGTGGTGTCCTTTGGAGGGTGCTCTGGGAGTATGGGGTCCGGGGCTCTTTGCTAAGGGCTGTCCGGTCCCTGTATGACCGGAGCAGGAGCTGTGTTCGCATTGCCGGCAGTAAGTCAGACCTGTACCCGGTGCAAGTTGGACTCCGCCAGGGCTGTCCTTTGTCACCGGTTCTGTTCATTATATTTATGAACAGAATTTCTAGGCGCAGCCAGGGGCTGGAGGGGGTCTGGTTTGGGAACCACAGGATGGTATTGTAGTGATAGGTAGTTGTGAATCCAAGTGATTAACATGGGATCCACTCCAATCACCTTCAGCTTTCCTCTCAGAATTTGAGGTTTGATTGTATTGAAGGTACTAGTGAAGTCAAAGAACATGAGTCTAACATACCCCCCTGTCCCATCCAGGAACGAGAGAGTTTTGTGTAACATGTATAAGACCGCATCATCCACCCCCATTTTCTCCTGATAGGCAAACTGTAATGGGTCCACAGCTTGCTGCACCTGTGGTTTGAGAATCCGAAGTAAAAGACTCTCAAAAGTCTTCATAATGACAGACGTCGAGACCACTGGTCTGTAGTCCTTTATCCCTGTCGGCCTCCCTACTTTAGGGACCAGAACAATGCATGACGTTTTCCACCGGACTGGGACTTGTCCAGTACGAAGACTCTGGTTGAAAATAGTTTTAAGAGGCAGGGCCAACTCGGACGCACACTCCTTGAGGAGCCTAGGTGCTACCCCATCAGGACCAGCAGACTTCCGAGGATGCAGTCTGCGTAGCTCAGCATGCATTTCATCAACAGAGAAGCCACGAGCAGCAGAGGTGTAACAG
The DNA here is from genome assembly GCF_009829125.3 of Periophthalmus magnuspinnatus. NCBI lineage: Eukaryota > Metazoa > Chordata > Actinopteri > Gobiiformes > Gobiidae > Periophthalmus > Periophthalmus magnuspinnatus. The sequence goes on from NC_047137.1 coordinate 119,892, forward strand.
CCACCGTGTGGAGCAGAGCAGGGCACAGCAGCAGAGGTGGAGCAGCCGCCGGGTGGAGCAGAGCCGGGCACAGCAGCAGAGGTGGAACAGCTGCCAGGTATGGTCATGAGCTCTGGGTAATGACTGAAAGGACAAGGTCGTGGATACAAGCGGCTGAAATGGGTTTCCTCCGTAGGGTGGCTGGGCGCACCCTAGGGATAGGGTGAGGAGCTCGGTCACACGGGAGGAGCTCGGAGTAGAGCAGCTGCTCCTACACGTCGAGAGGAACCAGTTGAGGTGGCTCGGTCATCTGCTCAGGATGCCTCCTGGACACCTCCCTAGGGAGGTGTTCTGGGCATGTCCCACCGGGAGGAGGCCCCAGGGAAGACCCAGGACACGCTGGAGGGACTATGTCTCTCGGCTGGCCTGGGAACGCCTTGGGGTCCCACCTGAGGAGCTGGAGGACGTGACCGGAGTGAGGGAAGTCTGGGAGTCCCTGCTTAGACTGCTGCCCCCGCGACCCGGCTCCAGATAAGTGGAAGAATATGGATGGATGGATGGAAAAATTTATGTTGTATACATGCTTGTTATACATCTGGTTCATTTGCAGTTTAAAATATATTTTCCAAACAGGTTGTACAATTTGTATTAAATAGTTTGAATGCTTTATAGGAGATAGAGAAAAATATCTATGTAAAATTTCATACTACACACAAACTATACTTTTTTTTTTTTTTTTTTTTTTTTAAACCAGCAGTTGATTTAATATTAATATAAATCTCATTTGTAAACAAAGCACTTAAACATAGAAAGCTTTCATATTACATTTAACATTAAGCAGTTACAGAGATTACATAAATAACAGAAGTATATAATGTTTTGTGCAAGGAACATATTACTGAATTGTTATTGGATTCCAGTTAATTATGCAGACAGCCTCAGAGCAAAGTATGTCCATTAATGTAACATTGTTTACATGTGTTTGAATAGGCAGCTAGCCTGTATTAGAATCCACTGACAGACATACAGTGAGGCAAATAAGTATTTGAACACCCTGTGATTTTGCAAGTTCTCCCACATAGAAATCATGGAGGGGTCTGAAATTTTCATCTTAGGTGCATGTCCACTGTGAGAGACAATCTAAAAAGAAAATCTGGAAATCACATTGTATGATTTTTAAAAAATAATTTATTTGTATGTTACTGCTGCAAATAAGTATTTGAAGACCTGAGAAAATCAATATCAATATTTGGTACAGTAGCTTTTGTTTGCAATTACAGAGGACAAACATTTCCTGTAGTTTTTCACCAGGTTTGTACACACTGCAGAAGGGATTTTGGCCCACTTCTCCATACAGATCTTCTCTAGATCAGTCAGGTTTCTGGGCTGTCGCTGAGAAACACAGAGTTTGAGCTCTCTCCAAAGATTTTCTATTGGGTTTAGGTCTGGAGACTGGCTAGGCCAGTCCAGAACCTTGATATGCCTCTTACGGAGCCACTCCTTGGTTATCCTGGCTGTGTGCTTCAGGTCATTGTCATGTTGGAAGACCCAACCACAACCCATCTTCAATTCTCTAACTGAGCATTGAAGATGGGCCCCGGTCATCCTCTCCTGAATACAGTGCAGTCGTCCTGTCCCATGTGCAGAAAAACACCCCCAAAGCTTGATGCTACCACCTCCATGCTTCACACTAGGGATGGTGTTCTTTGGATGGTACTCATCATTCTTCTTCCTCCAAACACGGCGAGTGGAATTAAGACCAAAATGTTCTATTTTGGTCTCATCTGACTACATGACTTTCTCCCATGACTCCTCTGGATCATCCAAATGGCCAGTGGCAAACTTAACATGGGCCTGGACATGCTGCTGCTGATTTAAGCAGGAGAACCTTCCATGCCATGCATGATTTTAAACCATGACGTCTTAGTGTATTACTAACAGTAACCTTGTAAACGGTGGTCCCAGCTCTTTTCAGGTCATTGATCAGCTCCTCTCGTGTAGTTCTGGGTTGATTCCTTACCTTTCTAAGGAGCATTGAGACTCCTTGAGGTGAGATCTTGCATGGAGGGAGATTGACAGTCATGTTTAGCTTCTTCCACTTTCTAATAATTGCTCCAACAATGGATCTTTTTCACCAAGCTGCTTGGCAATTGCCCCGTAGCCCTTTCCGGCCTTGCGGAGGTCTACAATTTAGTTTTTGTTCGTTGGTCTTGGCCATGTTAGTAGTTGGAGTCTTACTGATTGTATGGGGTGGACAGGTGTCTTTATGCAGCTAACAACCTCAAACAGGTGCTTCCAATTTAGGATAATAAGTGGAGTGGAGGTGGACTTTTTAAAGGTGGACTAACAGGTCTATGAGGGTCAGAATTCTAGTGGATAGACAAGTGTTCAAATACTTATTTGCAGCAGTAACATACAAATAAATTATTTTTAAAAATCATACAATGTAATTTCCCCCTCCCCGAACCGCCACCTTACCGTGGTGGAGGGGTTTGAGCACCCGAATGATCCTGGGAGCGATGTTGTCGGGGGCTTCATGCCCCTGGTAGGGTCACCCATGGCAAACAGGTCCTGGGAGACGGGTCTGACTAAGAGCGGTTCAGAAGCCCATCATGAAGAGAAATCCAACGAGGCCGTTTACGTCGCCCCGACTGGCGTTACCGGGGCCCCACCCTGGAGCCAGGCCTGGGGTGGGTGCTCGGCAGCGAGCGCCTGGTGGCCGGGCCTTTCCCCACGGGGCCCGGTCGGGCCCAGCCCGAAGAAACGACGTGGGGCCGTCCTCCCGTGGACCCACCACCTGCGGGAGGAGCCATGAGGGGCGGGTGCGGAGAGATCCGGGTAGCAGTCGAAGGCGGGGACCTCGACGACCGGATCTCCGGACATGGAGACTAGCTCTGGGGACATGGAATGTCACCTCGCTGGGGGGGAAGGAGCCTGAGCTTGTGCGGGAGGTTGAGCGTTACCGGCTAGATATAGTCGGCCTCACCTCCACACACAGCTTGGGCTCTGGAACCCATCTTCTTGAGAGGGGTTGGACTCTCCATTTCTCTGGCGTTGCCCGCGGGGAGCGGCGGCGAGCTGGTGTGGGCTTGCTCATTGCCCCACAGCTCAGCCGCTGCGTGTTGGGGTTCACTCCGGTGAACGAGAGGGTCGCGTCCCTGCGCCTTCGGGTCGGGGACAGGTCTCTCACTGTTGTGTCGGCCTACGGGCCAAACAGCAGTGCAGAGTACCCGGCCTTCTTGGAGTCCCTGGGAGGGGTACTAGACAGTGCACCAACCGGGGACTCCGTTGTTCTCCTGGGGGACTTCAACGCCCATGTGGGTAACGACAGTGACACTTGGAGGGGCGTGATTGGGAGGAACGGCCTCCCCGATCTGAACCCGAGCGGTGTTTTGTTATTGGACTTCTGTGCTAGCCACAGCTTGTCCATAACAAACACCATGTTCGAGCACAAGGGTGTCCATCGGTGCATGTGGCACCAGGACACTCTAGGTCGGAGGTCGATGATCGACTTTGTTGTCGTGTCATCTGACCTCCGACCGCGTGTCTTGGACACTCGGGTGAAGAGAGGGGCTGAGCTGTCAACTGATCACCACCTGGTGGTGAGTTGGATCCGCTGGCGGAGGAGGAAGCCGGACAGACCTGCAGGCCCAAGCGTATTGTGAGGGTCTGCTGGGAACGTCTGGCGGAGCCCTCCGTCAGGGGGGTCTTCAACTCCCACCTCCGGGAGAGCTTCTCCCTGATCCCGGGGGAGGTTGGAGACATGGACTCCGAGTGGGCCATGTTCTCCACCTCTATTGTTGATGCGGCTGCTCGTAGCTGTGGTCGTAAGGTCTGTGGTGCTTGTCGCGGCGGCAATCCCCGAACCCGGTGGTGGACACCGGAAGTAAGGGATGCCGTCAAGCTGAAGAAGGAGTCCTATCGAGCCTTGTTGGCTCGTGGGACTCCTGAGGCAGCTGATGAGTACCGGCAGGCCAAGCGTGCCGCGGCTCGGGCAGTCGCAGAGGCAAAAACTCGGGGTTGGGAGGAGTTCGGGGAGGCCATGGAGGAGGACTATCGGACGGCCTCAAAGAGATTCTGGCAAACCGTCCGACGCCTCAGGAGGGGAAAGCAGTGCTTCACCAACACTGTTTACAGTGCGGGTGGAGAGCTGCTGACCTCGACTGGGGATGTTGTCGGGCGGTGGAAGGAATACTTTGAGGATCTCCTCAATCCCACTGTCACGTCTTCCGAGGAGGAAGCAGAAACTGGGGACCCAGAGACCGGAGCAGGAGCTGTGTTCGCATTGCCGGCAGTAAGTCAGACCTGTTCCCAGTGCATGTTGGACTCCGCCAGGGCTGCCCTTTGTCACCGGTTCTGTTCATTATATTTATGGACAGAATTTCTAGGCGCAGCCAGGGGCCGGAGGGGGCCTGGTTTGGGAACCACAGGATTTCATCTCTGCTGTTTGCAGATGATGTTGTCCTGATGGCTTCTTCAAGCCAGGACCTGCAGCAGGCACTGGGGCGGTTTGCAGCCGAGTGTGAAGCGGCTGGGATGAGAATCAGCTCCTCCAAATCCGAGGCCATGGTTCTCGACCGGAAAAAGGTGGTTTGCTCTCTCCGGGTGGGTGGTGAGTCTCTGCCCCAAGTGGAGGAGTTCAAGTATCTCGGGGTCTTGTTCACGAGTGAGGGAAGGATGGAGCGTGAGATTGACAGGCGGATCGGTGCAGCGTCTGCAGTGATGCGGTCGCTGTATCGGTCCGTTGTGGTAAAGAAGGAGCTGAGCCGGAAGGCGAAGCTCTCGATTTACCGGTCAATCTACGTTCCTACCCTCACCTATGGTCATGAGCTTTGGGTAATGACCGAAAGGACAAGATCGCGGATACAAGCGGCTGAAATGGGCTTCCTCCGCAGAGTGGCCGGGCGCACCCTTAGGGATAGGGTGAGGAGCTCGGTCACACGGGAGGAGCTCGGAGTAGAGCCGCTGCTCCTACACGTTGAGAGGAACCAGCTGAGGTGGCTCGGGCATCTGCTCAGGATGCCTCCTGGACGCCTCCCTAGGGAGGTGTTCTGGGCATGTCCCACCGGGAGGAGGCCCCGGGGAAGACCCAGGACACGCTGGAGGGACTATGTCTCTCGGCTGGCCTGGGAACGCCTTGGGGTCCCACCGGAGGAGCTGGAGGACGTGTCCGGGGTGAGGGAAGTCTGGGAGTCCCTGCTTAGACTGCTGCCCCCGCGACCCGGCCCCGGATAAGCGGAAGAAAATGGATGGATGGATGGACAATGTAATTTCCAGTTGTTGTTTTTTTTTTTAGATTATGTCTCTCACAGTGGACATGCACCTAAGATGAAAATGTCAGACCCCTCCATGATTTCTAAGTGGGAGGACTTGCAAAATAACAGGGTGTTCAAATACTTATTTACCTCACTGTATATTGATCTCATGATCTTTTGCATTATTTAATCCTGTTTCAGTAACCTTAGCTCAACTCTGCTCTGTTCACTACATCTGGGCAAATAAATATTTAATTATATTTAAATGACATGTGCAGAATGTTCTTTCTGCTGAGATTGGAGGTTTCATTAAAAACACTGAGCTGTAGGGGTTGTACACACCCTGATGGTGTTAAACAACTGCAGTCTTGCAAGTTTGTGTGACCCCCCTGAAACATGGTTAGGAGGCTAAAGGAGCAACAAAAAAAAAAAAATTGTCCATCTCTTCTGGCATGGCATAAACAAACATTACTTAGTTAGGGCACAAGCATGAATGTGTGAGGAGGGCGAGTCAGCGACTCATCCACCCTATTGTAATTGTACAATGGCAAAAATCAAGCAGTAAACGATAATGTACAGACAAGTAAGTGGTATCAAAAATTTTGGTTCTGTGAGCTTTAATTTTGAGTGAAAACCCAGAGAAAAAATTTTGAAGACAGCTCAGTAACGCCACCTCAAAAATGGATTTACATTGCACCAATGGGGGCCCGGCCCAGAAAAATGTCATGGAAGACAAATGATAGGTCACGTCAGGACATGAAAAAAATTATATTATGGCCCTGCCCAGACCCCTACAGGAAGTCGGCCATATCGACTCAAACCCAGGATTGACAAAATTATCGTAATCTTTTGACATCTCCTCCAGCAGTTTTCATCAAAAACACTTGGCCAAATTTGGCCAAAAAACACAAAACTCAATGCAATGCAATGTCATTTTTTGGGAAAAAAAAAAAAAAGAAAAAAGAAAAAAAATCTATCTTTCATAAACATTGTTAGATTTGAATGGACCCAATGACGTGGGTGCACATCTCTGGGCTGGATGTCATGAAACTTTTGCAAACATCATCAGATTCAAACAAACCCAATGTAGCAGCTGTGTATTTTGATGAGCTGGACAAAATGATGCATGGATTAAAATTCTATCCTTAAAAATGGCTCTCCAGCACCCCCTCCAAAATTACAATGGGCTGTAAGCATTTATCTCCAACATGACACTGGCTATATCAAATCACATGTCAAGCTAAGGTTGATATGCAGCTCTCCCACTGTGGTGTGCCCTCTCGCAGTCGCAAGGGTTGCAAGGGCCCTTTATCACTGCTTGTTGTTAGGGACCATGTGCAGATTCATTAATCTTACAAAAGTAAAGGTGAACTCTACCAGATTTAGCTACTGCTACTTTACATTATTCCATTCTGATAACTTATTTTTACTGAACTTTCTTTTTATGTTTTTTGATCAACTCACCCAGTTCTTCTTCTTCTTCTTCTTGTCCTCGGTGTCTTTACTCAGACTGCCCAGACTGGAGTGACTGGCTGCACTGTTGATACTGGACATGCTCTCAGACGACTGCTGTCGCCGGATCCTCAGATCTGAGTTAAACACAAGCACAAAAACATGTCTAAATTACTTCATTTTAAAATACTATAAAAATCCAGCGCTGTACAAAAAGTTCAAATAAACTAATTTAGAATAGTTTTAACCCAAATAAACATAATGTCTATTCTCGCTGGAAAATATTTGTATGGTACTTTGGCTACGCTGGTTTCCGTGTTTGTGTGCACTTGTTTCTATATCTTTGGATGAATTTGTTTTATACTCTGGCAATGCTTGTTTCCTTGTTTAGGTGCACTTGTTTTGGTATCTTTAGATGCATTTCTTTTATACTCTGTGTTAGCTTTTTTTCCCCATATTTGGGTGCGATGGGTTTTGTACCTTATTTGAACTTATTTTTACTTTATCATAGTTTATATTATTATTCTTTCTCTTAAATTGTAACCAATCAAATTAATAAATATAGTAAAAAGTAACTGAGACTTGGGGCACTCTGTTGCACCCAAATGCTTCAAGAGGATGTCATGATCTACTGAATCAAAAGCTTTAGTTAAACCTATAAACAGTGCTACACAATCTTATTTGTCATCAAAGGCTGTGAATATTATTTACAGGTCAGAGATGAAGGCTTGCTCATTCAAATAGATATCTCATTTAACTGTCACGTTGTTTGTTTCATACTCTGGGCATGCTTGTCTCAGTGTTTGCCATTTCGTACCTTTGTGCAAATGGTCGGGGCCGTTCAGAGCCACCTGAATGGCTGTCTGTGCATCTGTGTTTTGTGTCTTCAACATCTCTATGGTCTCCCTCAGTTCTGCCAGCTCTGACTCCTGATCAGGACAGAAAAAGAAAGAGGGGCAAAAAAGTAATATATTAGGCCTTTAAAAATATAATAAGAGAAACAACATTGTGCGCTCTGCTGAGAAGGTGATTGGCTGCAGCCTTCCATCTCTACAGGACCTGTACATCTCCAGGACTCGGGCGAGCAGGGCGTATAGCAGCTGACACTTCTTACCCTGGACATGGACTATTCGAGCCACTTCCCTCTGGCATGAGGCTACGGTCCATTGGGACCAGAACCTCTCATCATGAGAACAGTTTCTTCCCCTCTGCCGTTTGTCTCATGGACACTGTATAATATCTCCACAAAACTGGACACTTTATAATACCGGTCACTTTAATAAGTCACGTTTGCACTGTTGTTCTGATGCTGCTGTTGTATATATTTTCTACCTCTAAGTATTTTATTTTTAAGTATATCTTTTTTAACTATGTACATGCCCTTATTTGTATTTGTATTTATTTAGTGTGTTTTTATGTTGCACTTTATCAGCGCAGCAAGTTCCTAGTTTGTGAACTGTGTTCACAGACAATGGCAGTCTTCTCATTCTGATAATAAAATGGCCTCTTTTGTGCAATAGAGTTACATATACCATAGTATATGTAACTCCCCCCCCCCCCCCCCCCCACACACACATGCACATAAATAACAGTCATAACAGTTAATTTTACATTTGTAAACAACACATTAACAAAGTGTATTACGACTATATGTGTCTATGGAGTACCTTCTGCTCTGCCGTCATTGTTAAGCTCTGCAGTCGACAGGTCATGTTACTCAGACTCTTCTCAAAAGCTGCTACAAGATGGGCCTGTGGAGTGACACAAACTAAAAATTATACAGCAAAAACATTTTTCAAACATGCATTTTTATATCCATTGTTTTGGAGAAGTTCATTTCTGTGGTGTACCAAGGGCACTCATTGCCAGCTTCTAGCTGTCTTGTCCTATGTCATCAGAGGTATAATACTCCCTACAACAGAAACATAGCCAGACTGGACTGTACAAGACTGGAATGGACAACACTGTTATGATGTATTAAGGGTTCATGTCTTTTCTTGTTTTAGAACTCCAGTGCCATGCTTTCTCTGAAACTCTCGTGCTACTACAATTTATTCTACAGCACAGTGCAGTAATGAACCGAGGAACAATGGGTTACAGTTTACCTAACATGTACTCAAGTAACATTCAGTACTCAGTGTAGTTTTCAGACACCATACTTTTACTCCTACTCAAGTATATAGTGTATATATATATATATATATATATATATATATATATATATATATATATATATATATATATATATATACACATATAAAATAAATAAATCTCCTCGTCACCCTGCGCAGGTGATCTCATCCCCTCTTTTCCATGCTCGGGACCTCTAGGGAGCTTGAGGGTTCTGCGCAGTATCTTTGCTGTTCCTAGTACTGCACTTTTCTGGACTGAAATGTCTAATGCTTTCCCTGGGATCTGCTGTAGCCACTCCTTCAGTTTGGGGGTCACTGCCCCGAGTGCTCCGATGACTGCAGACACCACTGATACCTTCACCTTCCAGGCCTTCTCCAGCTCTTTTTGAGCCCGTGGTATTTCTCTAGTTTCTCATGTTACTTTTTCCTGATCTTCCCATCACTTGGCACTGCGATGTCCACCACAACGGCTTTGCTCTGTTGTAAGGAAGGAGGCCGAAGGCCTCCTTCCTTACGGCTCACGTACAGTCTCAGGGTGCTGGATTTGGGATGGAACCCGCCATGCATGGTTAGGAGCTTTCAGGTTTTAACATCTGTGGTCTGTATCTCCTCCTTTGGCCAGCTTATGATTCTTGCTGGGTACTGGTATTGGCAGGGCGTAGCTGTTTATTGCCTGCATCTTGTTCTTGCCATTGAGCTGACTCCTTAGGACTTGCCTTACTCGTCTGAGGTATTTGGCCGTGGCTACTTTCCTTGTTTTCTCTTCAAGGTTGCCATTTGCTTGTGGGATACCAAGGTATTTGTAGCTGTCCTCAATGTCTGCTATTGTTCCTTCTGGGAGTGAGACCCTTTCTGTGTGGACTATCTTCCCTCTCTTTGTCACCATCCAGCTACACTTCTCAAGCTCGACAATGAGCGAGACATCGACTCAGTGAGGTGATGTCTTGCTCATTCTTAGTGTACAGCTTGATGTCATCCATGTAGAGGAGGTGACTGATGGTGGCCCCATTCTGGTATCCACAGCCAGTGTTGTTGATGGTTTGGCTGAGGGGATTCAGTCCTATGCAGAACAGCAGTGGGGACAGTGCATCTACTTGGTATATGCCACATTTGATGGTCACTTGTGCAAGTGGCTTGCCATTGGCCTCAAGGGTGGTTTTCCACAACCTCAGTGAGTTTGCAAAGAAGGCTCTTAGAGTCCTGTTGATGATGCATGGCTCCACACATTCAGTGATCTATGTGTGCAGCATTGAGTCATAGGCTTTCTTGTAATCAATCCAGACAGTGCACAGGTTAGTCTTACGGGTTCTGCAGTCTCAGGCAACTCTTCTGTCTACCAGGAGCTGGTGTTTGGCTCCCCTGGTATCTTGATTGATCCACTTATCTTAGCTGCGATGATGCCTGACATGAGCTTCCATGTTGTGGAGTGACAGGTTATTGGCCGATAGTTGGATGGTACTGTACCCTTTGAGGGATCCTTCTGGGTCAGGATCGGTGCGGTCCAGGTTTTCATACCTGAGATGCGGTCCAGTTTTTCATACCTGAGACTCTTCCCTGGATGTCTGCCACTGTGATGGAAGTCAGATTTTTGTGTGTGTGTGTATGTATGTATATATATATATATATATATATATATATATATATATATATATATATATATATATATATATATATATATATATATATATATATATATATATATATATATATATTTAAAAATGTCTATTTCTTATTGTTATGGTCTATTCTTACCAAATACCAAATTGTTTGCGCTGTTTACAACAGTGTTCTGTCCATCCAATTATATCAAGTTACATTACATTATATCAACAAACATTATCAGGGACAGGCTCAGTCTGTCCAAATTTAAAGTCCACTACACTCTCTCTACATGCATCCTCTGCTTCTAGTTCCTTGGTCTCCGCTGCGTTCTCAAAGTTCATGGCCTTTCCAAATGCCAAACGTTTGAAGGGATCTTCTCAAAATCTCCTCTTCTTCCAAACTCCTCACACTGCCACCTGCCACCTCTGAGGGGTGCCACAAACTGACCATCTGCCGTTGTAAACTCCAGCAGACACGCTCAACCTATGTCCAAAATTAAAGTTTGAACCAGAGAGACTTATTTAGGTGGGTGGTCATAGGATTAGGATGGTGTACAATGGTGGCTGATAAAAAAATAAAATACTAATGAGAGTACATATTCACACACAGTCTAATATTAAAGGTGCCCCATCTAACTTTCTTGCTTGTCTCCAGCAGTATGGCAATAAACTTATCCATCATTTAAAGATGACTAAAACATCACTTTAGTCAAACCTATATTAAGTATAGAGTGGACCATGAATAACTCTTTTTCGGTTGGGGGATTCGCTACCATGGAGATGTTATTGCTGTATCTTCTTTAAAGTGTAAGTGGGACCACCTCTTCAGAGATCTGACTTGTAAGTTGGAATGGAGGCAGCACCTGCTTTTTCCATGGAGAAAAATACTAATAATGTAACATCTCCATGGAGACAAGCAGATAATGAAACCCCTATCTGAAAGGTTATTTAGGGCACCCATATGAAATAGCAACTAACTAGGGACATAATACCCCCCTCCCCCCGCCTGTCGTCTCATCAGCCCAGGTAATAATAATAATAATAATAATAATAATAATAATAGTAATAATAATAATAATAAATTTTATTTGTATTGCACTTTACATTTCAGAGAAATCTCTACACACAATCTCTGCTACAGACACAGAAGACACATAAAAAACATTACAAAGGTACACAAAGCCCTGAGGAGGATCAACTCCTGTAAAGCTCCAGGTCCAGACAGTATTCCTGGGAGGGCCCTCAGAGTGTGTGCTAATGAGCTGGCTAATGTCCTCACCTCCATTTTCAACCTCTCTCTCAGCCAATGCACTGTCCCCACCTGCTACAAAACCACCACTATCATCCTCATCTCCAAGAAAAACGCTCCATCCTGTCTGAATGACTACAGGCCAGTAGCACTCACTTCAATCATTATGAAGTGCTTTGAGAGATTGGTACTGCCCCACATTCAGAGCAGCACAACAGACACTATAGGCCCCCTGCAGTATGCCTATATGCCCAACAGGTCCACTTATGACGCCATTGCTGGTGCCCTTCCTGTCTCCCTCTCCCACCTGGAAAATAAAGACTCCTATATCAGGATGCTCTTTATTGACTACATCTCTGCTTTCAACACAGTTATCCCCCACAAACCCACCCACAAACTGTCATTACTTGGACTACACCCTGCCCTCTGTGACTGGCTGTTGGACTTCCTGACTGGCAGGCCCCAGTCTGTCAGGATTGGAAACAGAACTTCAGCCAGCATCACCGCAAACATCGGTACCCCACAGGGCTCTGTCCTCAGCACAATCCTCTACACCCTGTTTACCCATGACTGCGTAGCATCCCATCCCAAGAATATCATTCTAAAGTTTGCTGATGACACAACTGTGATAGGGCGTATCATAGACGGAGACGAGGCGGCCTACACGAGGGAGGTGGACAGTCTAGTCACATGGTGCATAGTCAACAAGCTCACTCTCAACACTGACAAGATGAAAGAGATGATAGTGGACATGAGGAAGAAGAGGCAACCTCATCAGCCACTGTTTATCTGGGACCTTGAGGTGGCGAGAGTGACCACCTTTAAATATCTGGGTGTCCACACTAGTGATGACCTCACCTGGACAACACAGGTGGTGAAGAAGGCTCAACAGTGGCTGTACTTCCTGAGAAGGCTGAGGAAATTTGGCATGTCGCCCAAAATCCTCAGCAACTTCTACAGCTGCATTATTGAGTCCATCCTGACCAGCTGCATCACGGCGTGTGGTATGGCAGTACTACTATGAAGGACCGCAAATGCCTGCAGAGAGTGCTAAAGACTGCCACAAAGATCACTAGGACTCCTCCTCCACTAGGAACCCTCCATCATCAAGGACCCTACCCACCCCCAGCATGAACTATTCATGCTCCTGCCTTCTGGCCGGAGGTACAGATGTGTGAAATGCAGGACAAACAGACTAATGAACTCTTTCTTTCCAATGGTCATCAGACTCTTGAACTGTTGAACTGTGAGCAATAGACTCCTCTTCTAGACATCAACTACATTTTGCAGAGCAAACAATATTTTGCACATGATATATATATATATATATATATATATATATATATATATATATATTCTGAGGAAAGGGAAGACGAGATCCGTCCCGAGTACCTCAAGTCTCTGGATGTTGTGGGACTGTCTTGGCTGACAGGTCTCTGCAACATCGCTTGGCGGTCGGGGACAGTACCACTGGAATGGCAGACCGGGGTGGTGGTCCCTCTGTAAAAGAAGGGGGACCGGAGGGTGTGTTCCAATTACAGGGGAATCACACTCCTCAGCCTTCCCGGTAAGGTCTACTCCAGGGTACTGGAGTGGAGAATCCAACCGATAGTCGAACCTCGGATTCAGGAGGAGCAGTGTGGTTTTCATCCCGGTCGTGGAACACTGGACCAGCTCTATACTCTCCATCGGGTCCTCGAGGGTTCATGGGAATATGCCCAACCAGTCCACATGTGTTTTGTGGATCTGAAGAAGGCATTCGACCGTGTCCCTCGTGGTGTCCTTTGGGGGGGTGCTCCAGGAGTATGGGGTCCGGGGCCCTTTGCTAAGGGCTGTTCGGTCCCTGTATGACCGGAGCAGAGCAGGAGCTGTGTTCGCATTGCCGGTAGTAAGTCAGACCTGTTCCCGGTGCATGTTGGACTCCGCCAGGGCTGCCCTTTGTCACCAGTTCTGTTCATTATATTTATGGACAGAATTTCTAGGCGCAGCGAGGGGCCAGAGGGGGTCTGGTTCGGGAACCACAGGATTTCATCTCTGCTGTTTGCGGATGATGTTGTCCTGATGGCTTCATCGAGCCAGGACCTGCAGCAGGCACTGGGGCGGTTTGCAGCCGAGTGTGAAGTGGCTGGGATGGGAATCAGCTCCTCCAAATCCGAGGCCATGGTTCTCGACCAGAAAAAGGTGGTTTGCCCTCTCCGGGTGGGTGGTGAGTCTCTGCCCCAAGTGGAGGAGTTCAAGTATCTCGGGGTCTTGTTCACGGGTGAGGGGAGGATGGAGCGTGAGATTGACAGGCGGATCGGTGCAGCGTCTGCAGTGATGCGGTCGCTGTATCGGTCCGTTGAGGTGAAGAAGGAGCTGAGCCGGAAGGCGAAGCTCTCGATTTACTGGTCAATCTACGTTCCTACCCTCACCTATGGTCATGAGCTCTGGGTAATGAAATGGGTCGAAATGGGTTTCCTCCGCAGAGTGGCTGGGCGCACCCTTAGGGATAGGGTGAGGAGCTCAGTCACACGGGAGGAGCTCGGAGTAGAGCCGCTGCTCCTACACGTTGAGAGGAGCCAGCCGAGGTGGCTCGGGCATCTGCTCAGGATGTCTCCTGGACGCCTCCCTAGGGAGGCGTTCTGGGCATGTCCCACCGGGAGGAGGCCCCGGGGAAGACTCAGGACACGCTGGAGGGAATATGTCTCTCGGCTGGCCTGGGAATGCCTTGGGATCCCACCGGAGGAGCTGGAGGACGTGTCTGGGGTGAGGGAATTTTGGGAGTCCCTGCTTAGACTGCTGCCCCCGTGACCCGGCTCCGGATAAGCGGAAGAAAATGGATGGATGGATGTATATATATACACATACACACACACACAACACACACACATATATATATATATATATATATCTCAGAATCAGAAGACTATATATATATACACACACACACGCACATTTTTTATATGCTCTTTTTGTCCTGTTGTTTATCTGTTTTGTATCTGATTTTCTATATACTTTGGCACCCAGCGTGATTAGCAAAGTAAGAATTTCATTGTATGGGGAAATGTATTTCTTACTGTACATATGACAATAAAGCTTTGCATTTTTAATCTAAATCAATTCTGTCAGAAAAGTTTGATAATTTGGTGGGTGTCCATTACTTGCTTTTCCTCATGGTGATGTTATTGCTTTGTTTGGAATGTTCCACAGTATGTCATTAAAGCCGTCTTACAATTATTAAATTGCATGTTTTTTTATTGCTAAAAATCTCTACAGATCTGACCTGTACCTAGCTGGAGGATGAGGAAGGAGCTTGTGTACTACAGTTTGCAAAACCCTGGCCTAAAGATCAAATCTTTGAAAAGGTGTAGTCTAGTAAAAAGTAGGAAATCAAATGTCAGAATTATTCAACAATAAACACAGTATTATTTTCTGAACCATCAAAATAATTTTTCTCTTTCTCTCTCTGAAAGTACTGACAGAAGGTTATAATGCAAATTGTCCAGTCTTCTCCCATTGTTTATTGTGTATAGACGTAAACAGACTCACATTAGCAGCCAGCTGAGATGTGAGGGTCGCCACCTTCTCCTGAGATGCGTCCAGCTCTCGGCGAAGCTTTCGGATTTGCTGTGAGAGAAAAACAAAATATTTACTCTGTTTAAGAAGATAGGAAGACAATGTGAACAGATCAGAATTCGCCAAGCCAACTTAGATTAGTGCAAAATACTAGAATTCAGAATATGTATAGGGTGGGTTAATCTGAATATTCTTGCATGCCTATAGTTTAAAATTTAGCTAAAAAAACATTGAGCAATATAAGAAAACCTTAAAAGAAATGTATGTAAGATTTGGATGTTAAAGTTCATAAACATGACCCAACTGCCCATTGATATGAGGTAAGCATGTGCAATTAAAATATAACTCTAACTTGTAACAAATGCTGATTTATTCTTAATTACAAAAACATTGGACATTATGGCAAGTTCTTTATGTCAGTTGGGTTGCCCAGTTCCAAAGCTGAAATCCAGTTAGACTGTATGTCTCTTCTATATGCAGGTTAAGGCACTGGTAATCCAAATTCAGTTGTGATTGTAATACTCTTTTTATAAAACTGTAAGAGTGACAGCTACATACAGTTCCTTTAATAATACATAATATAGACATGAGTTAAAAATGAATGTAAAAGTAAAAAAAATAAATCACAATTTTGATTTCAGTATATGTTTCTGTAGTTTATTTTTGATATAAGTATAATTCTGTGCAGTGACAGTGGTGTAGTGGATTTACCGTTGTGTTTGGAACAGTTTGGCCCTTGGTTGAGAAAAAGAAAAGTACACATTTACACTATGTTGCTTTGCTTTCATTTAAATGTGATGGAAAAACAACATGACACACAGTTATGATTAAGAGGACACAGCAATGGAAGCTTATGGTTAGTGTGAGTGAATAAGCCCATGAGGTCTGGAAACACTGAAAACATATTAGTTTGCAACTTGAAAGAATACAAATGATAATGAAGACATGTTATGTTGTATTCAGGTTTATAGAATACTTTTGGACACAATCCAATTAAGTATTTCAATATAACTTAAAGGAAACATATTGTACTTTTATCTGCTATATAAACATTATCTGTGTTTTTTTTTTAATTGTGCCAAAATAACTATGCAATGCTGGTGAATCCTGGTGAATCCATTTAAGAAAATAAATTGGAGAATGAAGTAAGAAACAATGTCTTCAATATAGTATAAAGATTACTCAAACATGCATGACTCACTCTAAATACAACTTAAAGTATGTACATGAGGAGGGAAAACAGCTGTAATATGGTTAAAGGTCTTATATTACACAAAATTGACTCTTGTGAGCTTTAAACCACCTTAAAGTTTACCAGAATAATTTATGAACTTGTATCTGTTCTTGTGCTCCATACCATACACAATGGTTATGACTAGTAAATAAAAATGAAATGAAATGAAAATATTGTTACCTCCTCAAAAACATACCTAGAGTTGTGTTTTTTTTTTTTTTTCATGCTCACATGTTTGAGTAACCATTTATTATTTGTCTGTCTATATCTCTAAAGCTCAACATGCTCTGTTCCAACTTGCGGATATTGGAAATTCCAGGGCTGAAAAGATCCAAATGATTCTAGTGAAGGTGTATGGAGTTTAAAAACACTGTGGAGCACTTCCTGTATTACCACATGACATCACAAAGTGGAACAAAATGTTTTAAGTTTGAGAGAAGAACTCAACCTCAGGATTTGTGTGTTAAACATGTGTGAATGAAACAAAACACAAATCCAGGTATGTTTTTCATGAGGAAACAATATTGTGACATAGATCAGAAAATAACGTAATATGGGCCCTTTAAACAGAAGTGGAATTTCATGGATTACATGCTTACATGTACCAGAGACAGGTGGGTGTTTTGGCCGCTGGAGAGGTGAAAAACTAAATATGCATTATTACTGACACATGCACAAAAGAAACAAAAGCCACTTCTACATAACTTAAGCATTACATGTCTCATTTACAATCTGCGATGAAGAGAGAGGGAGAGAAGAGGACGTTATGAATGAAATCAAAGGAGAATCAGTGATTGGCTGAGCAGAACTCAAAGAATGATCCCAAATGAAAAGATCAAAGGTCAGGTTTGAATGTGGAATAATTTTGAAGAGGATTAAACACATGGAGGAGGCAAGCAATGCAACACAGTGTTAAATTACTTAATTGTAAAACTCTTACTGTCGATAATGAACTACTGAACTATAAATTTTATTTGTTTAGATCACTGTTTGTGCTTCGATTAACATTTGGACAGAGAGAGAGAGAAAGTGGCATGGATCCACAGCACACACAATACAGCCAAGGCAAACAAAGCTCAAACCATGCAGCAATAACTTTTCACATTTTAATCACAAATATACAAATATTTCCATGTTTATCTGTTTTAGTACACTCACTATTCAGAAATTTGTATTACTATTTTTTTTTTTTAAATATACTTTTTATATACTATTACTGAAACTGGGATATGCTGGGACCCAGTGACAATATGTCCTTTAGGCAGAGGTGGGTAGTTATATCTACTCAAGTACATTTACTTGAGTAGCTTTTAAATTGTACTTCATAGAGTATTTTTAAGACACCATACTTCTACTCGTACTTGAGTAAAAGTTGTGGTTACTCATCCCACTGTGAGTAAGTCTACAAGTGACAAAAGCTTTATGTTGACAGTATGAAATTATTTGAAAATTAGTGTTTCTCACATGCTCCTTCAGATACGTTTTAGTTTTGGTGCATTATTTAATTTAATGCTTTGTCCCTCCAATTACAATAACTTAAAATAATACAACGTACATCTCATATATGATTATTATTATTATTATTATTATTATTATTATTATTATTATTAGGCCCAAGCCCCTACAGGGCGTAGGGCCTATTGCCTATTGTGGTTATTTGTTCTTGCTGTTCTCTCTTCCCTAAACCTACTCATTGTGAAAGAAACAAAATTGCTGCAATAGTGCCCCCTACAGAATAACAAAGAAATTTGTATGGAGAGTAGAACATTTAGTTTTCCCAAATGTTACGAAATTTGACACAAAATTCCACTGGGTCATCTCTATTAATATAGTCAAGAGTTTCCATGTTATCTTAATGGGAGTGATCCCAAAATTATGAGAAAAATATTTGTTTCATAGAACAATGTGAAATTTGGCACCAAGACTTCAGTCAAAAGGACCCATGTCAGGTCTTTCACTGGGTTGCCATGGTGATGCCCATGAGAGCCCATGTTATCATAATGGGAAAATTTACTACTTATCCTACATTTCAAAGTCATATAACAACTTATTAGCTTCATGAAGGAACTTGAAATTTGGCAAAGTGACTCTCCAGGTCGTCTCCGTCAAAAAAGTCTAAGAGGCCAAGTTTGTATTTTGCACGGTATAGCCATAGCGATGCCTCAAAAACACATGTTTTTGCATTTTGTGCATCAGCGCTTCCAGTGTCTTTTGACATTGTTCAGTGAAGTACAGCCCAAAGCCGCAAAAAAACTGAGACAAGCGTTGCGTTAGCGCCGCCCACGGGGAGTAACGGGTCGGCCAAGTGCAACACACGGCCGTGAGGGCTTTTCGATGCCGCTTGCAGCTTTTATTATTATTATTGTTGTTGATGTTGTTGTTGTTGTTTTTTAATCATTATTATATTATTTTGCTCTTACTTGGGTAATCTCTTGGACCACTACTTTGCATGGATGTAAAATATGTATAATATAATATGTATAAAAAATGTATAATAAATATGTAAAATCATATGAAGTAACTGAACTCTGAATTTTAGTAATTGCTAGAATACTATACTCACCTCTAGTTTAAATATTTGAATTTAACATGGCCACCCTCTAATCAGAGAGCAAATGCTTTCCAGCTTTAGGTAGTAGTGCAGTTAGCCATTTGCCCATTCACCAGAGGATTAATAGTTGAAGCCCTACTGCTATTATGTAATATTGTGTATATATTGATTAAACTGTAAACTTTTGTATAGTGGTAGTAATAGACAAATTACTACCACTTTGTATTATAGACAAATCGTTAACAAACTGCACCAGTACAGGACTGATTTAAAAGTTAGAAGTAAGAATTTATATTTCACCTGATCATAAAGCTATTTTAAGTTTTATAATGATTTGACAAATTAATGAGAAGTCAATAAGTCACTCATAAAAACAAACATGCATGAGTAACTCACCTCTGAATGCGCCTTCTCCTCTGTCTGTGGAAGAAACACAAATGGATTACATTTCTGACACGCTGCTATTTAGAATCCCCCCTCCTCCCAGGATCCTGATGAGGAGGCGCAAATATGACCACATAACCCCTGTTCTCCACTCTAGGATACACTTCAAAATCTGCCTCCTCACCTACCAGTGCATCCATGGAACTGCCCCTACCTATCTCACAGAGCTCCTCACCCCACATATGACCTCACGCAATCTCCGCTCATCCACCACTCACTGCCTCCACCAGCCTAGGACCAGACTCTCCACTATGGGAGACAGGGCCTTTCAGGCTGCTGCCCCTCGATTGTGGAATGCCCTCCCAGAGTCTCTGAGGGCACCACAAAGTGTCGAGGCCTTTAAAAAAGGCCTTAAGACATTCTTTTTTTAAAAAGTCTCATTAGGTTTTATGACTTTTAACTGTTATTACTACTGCTATTAATTATTTAATGTTTAAAAATGTAAATTGTAATGTATTTTTTATATGCTTATTACCTTTTCTGATTTATAATGTTTTTATATGTTTCTTCTGTGTCTGTAGCACTCTGAGATTTCTTTGAAATGTAAAGTGCAATACAAATAAAATGTATTATTATTATTATTATTATTATTATTATTATTATTATTATTATTATTATTATTATTATTATTATTATTATTATTAAACAAATTACAATGCGCAGTGCGAGAGGCATTTTCAACACAGCAGACAGCTACAATAAATGAACTGGGCAATGCAGACCTGTACTAAACTACAGTATAATTAAAATCAGATTAGTCCAGCACAAAATATCACAGGCAAAGGGGCAAATGTTTCACTTTGTGAGCTAAACGTTTGCCATCATTAATGTATGGCTTGTCTGTGGAATTTGTAAATAACTGAAGGTACTAATCATTTTTTATGAGTTCAATGAATCGACTGCTTCTATAAACTCAAATTAACTAATTTGCAGGACTTGAAAATCACTGCAATACATAAAAAAAACAAAAAAACAAAGAACGATACACTCAAAAAACAAACAAAGATTTAATTTAAAGGTGTGCTATGTAACTTTCCCAGACGAGGATTCCCCATCTCCTTGCCTTCATGGAGATATTAGACAGTATGGCATTAAACATATTTATCTCCATAGAGGCAGGTGATGTCACCAGGCCAAGTTACAGGTCAGCAATGTTCCCTCTAATTTTTCAAGACATTCTGAGCAAACACACAAACTCCCTGAGCGGTCCCATGGACCACTGTGAGCGACATCAGACGTGCATTCTGTGGTCATGCAGGCATCACATCCATCCAAGTTAAATGGTTTATTAAAATAATCAAATTACCACATTTACATTTCTGTTATAAGACTTATAATTAAGTGCTTTAGCCCACTTATACAATGAAAATGACAAAAATCTTGCTCATGACCTGTGTAGTATGCTAATGCTATTGGAAGTATAAATATTTAATTTTTTTTATTATGGTAAAACATGAGCTTCCAACCAAACCAAGCCAAATGTAAACTCCAATGTTGAAAACACACTTAACAATTTTATGATAAAGCTCTGATTTGTATTATGACTATAAGCCATTGTGTGAAGCTTTTGCTGTGCACTGAGTGAGATTGTCCTACTGTGGTCTGGGAGACAGTCCGGTAACTCTTTTTCAGTATATGACACGATCATTTGATTTTTACAACTCATAAACTAGTGACAGTATTCAATGACCAATACACACTGACAGGAATCTGCACACCCAGCTGCTCTATTACTGTACATTTATATATCATATATCAAAACACACTCTAAAATGTATATAAAATATAGTCAAAACGAGTGGTATGAGTCAAAATAAATATATATTTACAAACCACACACTGCAAACAGTGAACAAACACACACACACACTTCAAAATGTAAACAGACACACACTGGAAACTAAGAACACACTGTACATGATTGTACAGTGTGACAGTCATTCTGCTACAGTGACTCAGTGGTTAGAGGTTGGAGGATCGAGTCCCGCTCAGACCAACTTCTGTCATTGTGTCCTTAGGCAAGACACTGCACCCAAGTGGTGTGTGTGTGTGTGAATAATTGGTGGTGGTCGGGGGGGGGGCAGATTGGCATTAGCTAATGCTAATGATTACGCATGGTATATTTGACCCACAATTAAGTCAATAGCAGAATAAACCATGCTTACCGATCAAGAACAGCATCCAGTCCATCAAATCATAAGGTCCTCTACTCCTGAGTCCATCATGAGATCTTCACTCGGTTCCACGAACCGCTCCGGGTCCAAGATGCCTCTAGTTTAACTTGTACAAACATCCACAGTGTCCTTGGTCGTGTACTTCCTTTGTTTTGTCTGTTTCGTCATGTTTAAAACGCAAAACTGCTACAAAACATTGCGTAACAGTGCGCCCGAAGGCGGGCCGTCGGAACGCTAAGGGGTTAAACAGCACTTAGCACCATTAGCGAGTCTTCACTCCACAGCCGTGTCTCAATTCGCCAGAAATGGCCTTAGAATCACCATTGGAAGTGTGCGTCGAAGGGCAGTTATGAAATTTCCGGCGCGACAAGGGCTGTCCCATTTCAATGTACCCTACTGAATGCGCCCGACAAACTTGCCCTGCCCTTTCCATGGAGATCGGACGTAACCGAAGCATGCATCCATGCACACTTCACGCACTGCTATATCCCATCATGCACCGCGACAACGCAAAAAAAGAGAAGAAAATGGAGTCCGCTGCGCAATACACGTTCAAATGTTCGTACTGGTTTACCTCATCTACAACAGTGTGACATGAAACTGTTAAATCTGAATAAAGATAAGTACAGGCCGTGTGTCTGATGGTTAAAAAGGAGGGCAGTTACATGGAATAAAGGAATGTGCAGTTATTCCTAGACAATAAGAAGACATTATTATCATTAGAAATTATTATTGCAATAAGAATAATGTAAGAATGTTCGTTTCTATTGTAAGCATCAAAGACCAAGAGACTGAAACATAAAGTCAGAAGAGTTCAATGAGTTCCACACAGGTAATGTGAACAATGAAGCAACGGACTCTCAAGAAAGGACAGAAGAGAGTCCTGAGACGTGCACAAAATCTTCATGTGTTCCGGTACATTCCATAGGTCTGCGCCCCTCATGGGCACGTGTCATTTACCTTCGTGTTAGTAAATCAAGATACTAGCTTGATGTAGTGCTGCATTGCTAGAAAATACTTTACAATAATAAGATGAAAAGAACTGGCACGGCATAGAAGGGAAACCCTTCTACTGTTATTAAAGTGGTGCAGCCACTGGCCAAAATACCGAAACGTTAAACTGCAATATCCCACTTTATGTACAACTAATCAGTGTTCTCTGGTTTATAGACTATGAATGTAAAAATTATATTCTTACCTCTGTCTCTGTTATTACGTTTTCACAAGGTATATTTTGTTAAAGTTATGAAGTAGCTACAATTAAGAAAAAAATCACCTTGAAACTTATATTTGCCAATTGATATTCAATCTAAACAGAAAGAAATTGCTGCGACGATGACATCTTGACTTTTCTTCTATTAAATAATAAATAATTAAAAATAACGTATGTAATGAACGTATCGTACGCTCAAAGACAGCGGTGGAAGTGCGATCCGTGGTGTCGGCCTGTCCCACTTCAGCAAGATGGCGACTACACTGAGGAGGACACATTCTCATCCGGAACCTTCAAACTATACTTTGAGCAGTACTTCGAAGGGACCCTTCAAAAGGTGCATTTGGCGAATTGAGACACGGCCCACGTCGGCCACATCGGCTAAAACACTGGTAGTGGCACATGACACCTGTCAATGACGTTAATTTGATGCACAAATACGTATGTGAATCACATAATTGGCTGGAGCAGCTAGTCACCGGTCACACTCACTGACTCACATTGAAAAATAGTGCAGAATGAATTGTTGTGGGTTTATTTTATTTTCAATTCCGGTTCGATTTTTTTGTGTGCAGCACAGATTTTCTGTGCGCGGAGACCGTGTCAGCAGTGCGCAATTGCACACGTGTGCAGTTTAGAGGGAACAGTGCAGGTCAGATCTATGAAGAGGTCTCGCAAGTAGGCTTTGTTGCTGTACACTGTAGTGGATTATGAGTGCAGTGTATTAAACTCTATAATATTGTACCTTAAACAAAAACTGCAAAAAACTAACTAAAGTATTCATTAAATATCGTGGTGAGACACCTTTTTTCTTTTTTCTAGTTCAGTCTGTGTGTACTTACAGCAGAGTAGAGTGAGGAGGTGCTGGAGACCAGAGACAGAGAGGAGCCATGAACTGTGGACACAAAATACAAATTAGACATGTGTTTGAAGGAGTAAGAGAGATATGAGAGTTTCAAAAAAATGCATGGTTATATAGAGCGTCTCTGCAGTAGTAGCAGTAGGGATCCATGGTTGGGACCACTGCCCAAAATAACGCAACATTCAACCCAAAACACACAGCAAGCATCAATGAAACCCGCATCCTTCAGCAGTCACTCTGCTTCATGAAAAGCAGAGTGATAAAGCACAGACAGGGTGGGAGGAAGCAGCTGAAGCTGCTGCCTATGGTGAAGTCATGACCAGAGAACACATCAGACAGGATCATCTTGTTCAGATTTATTTATTTTGTTATGGGCTCCGAAAAAACAAAACAAAAAAAAAAACAACTAAAAAAACACTTCACTGTGAAAAAACATAATTACAGCAGCATTTTTGCAACCTTAGGTTGCCATTTGCTAAGGTGTTCACAAGTCAAATGAGCTGTCTGTTTGTGCAGGGTATTTTGCTTTAACCTGGCTCATGACAGATTGATATGTGTAGCACTCTGAAGTGAGTTCTACACATTTATAAGTCTGGAACAGCTCTCGTGAAAAGATACAGAGTCATGGAAATTATTTGAAACATCACAACAAGTCCGGGTAAGAGTCATCTTTTCCTGTCCAGAAATGCAGAAAGTACTTATCTTCTGCACGTTTTTCACAAACCAAAATCTGCACTTTCACTAAGAGAACCTTTTGAACCTCATGAATGTAAACACACTGTACCTTCGTCAGTACTGTCCCTGAACGACCCTGATCGGCTGATGGCACGGGGTCTGTCCTCCAGGGAGGTGGCGCTGCCCCCTAGTGGATGGCCCTCGCCGTACAGCTCAAAGGAGTCCTGGGCTGGGATACTGTTGGATCTGATCATGCTGTTGGAGCCTGGAGCCATGTACTGACCACTGTTGGTTGGACTCACTGCAAGAAATATGAAGTGTAAAGCTATTGTGCAAATGAATACACAAGCTAATAGGAAAGATTAAATGAACTAAACTTCCAATGCAAGTTCATTTGTATGGTACATTTCATAAACAAGATGCTGTTTATGGGCTAATTATGTGTAAACTTTGGGAAACTTTGTCTATTGAATTCATTTTGAAAAATTTACCACCAAGCACTACTATGGAATATAACTGGTATGATCTTTGCCACTGTACTTGAGTAGCTTAACCCAGGACTAAAGTAACCCGGATACTAACTGAAAATCAAACCTAGACTAATTTTGGAGTATGAGGATATGTTTAAACTTAAAATAAGGTTAAACAAGGTTAAAACTAGGACTACCTTATACTGCCATACTGGTGGTCTCTGAAATCAAGAAGATTTATAAATAATCTGGCAAATGACACATCTGGCCTAAGCAGTCAAGTATGTCTAAATAAAAAACATAGCTATAGAAAAATATTTATATATATATATATATATATATATATATATATATATATATATATATATATATATATATATATATATATAAATATAAATAATAATAATAATAAATATTACATTGGTTGTGTAGAGTTGTGTTTGCTTACATAGGTTAGAGTAGTGGTATTTTCCGGTATTGTTGCATGCTGCCCCTGGTGGTGACATTGGAGACTGTCCTGTGTCCTGGAGCCCTCCAGTGGAATGTGACCTGAGCCACTCCTTCCCCTCTTCATGAGAGGGCTGACGGGACGAAGGGGGGTACCTACAACCACCAACACATATGAGTTTGTGCATCTATAATATACAGCAAGGGTGTAAGGCATTCAAGTGAAGGGGTGAACCAAAGTGCATTTAAAGCAAGGCTGTGTAACATTCCAACTTGTCTTTTAGAGAGGATGTAGGGTCAATTTCAAGCCAGGCAGATAATGTTACTTTGACATCAAAACCATGTCAAACTAAGCAACATGCAGCTTCCTTGCTCTTTATTCCTCTCTCTCTGTCACTCCCTCCATCTCACTCTTTCTTCTTTGACACTCTCCCCTCTATCTTCCTCCCCTTTTTGTTCTCCTCTCTATTTTCCCTCCTTCTCTCCCTCTCTTATCCTTCCCTCCCTCCTCCATCCTTCCCTTTCTCTCTATCACTATACTCCTCCCTCCCTTCCTCTTAGTCTCTCCTCCATCACCTCTCCTTCTCTCTATTAACTCACAATCTCTTCCTTCCTCTCTACCCTCTCTGTTTCCATCTCTCTTAGTCTCTCCTCCCCTTTCTTTCTTTCTTTCTTTCTTTCTTTCTTTCTTTCTTTCTTTCTTTCTTTCTTTCTTTCTTCATCCTTCTCTCTATCCATCCTCCTTTCCTTCCCCTTTCTTGTGAGCAACACCTCCCTCCCTATTTCCCTTCTTCTTCCCTTCTCAGTCTATCCTCTATCCATCTATCTTGATCACATCATCCTCTACCCTTTTTCTTTCTTCTTCCTCTTTTCCTCCCTTCTCTTTCTCTCCCTTCATTTCTCTCTCATTCAGTATCCTTCATATGACCCCTCATCACCCTGTGGTCATACCCATTGAATCCCTACTCTCCCTTCCTCTCTCTATGTCTCTTCCTTCTCTCTCCTTCAGATGAGCCCTGGTCATTCCATTCATGCTCTGCTCCCATCTTCCCTCTTTCTCCCTCCCTCCTTCCTTCCTTCTCTCTCACTCTCTACTCCCATCTTCCCCCAACCCTTGCTCCTTCATATGAGCCCCATTCAGCCTATGGTCATTCTCATTCATGCCCTGCTCTCATCTCCGCAATAGCAGCTCAGCAGACTCTTATCGCCTGCTCCACAATCAGCCATATTTAACCCATTGAGAATTAATAATTGGGTTTGTATTCATCGTGTTCATGGACTTAGGGAAACCCCATTACAGCTGATGTCACATCTGACCCCTCTCAGTTCCAATGGATTCCTACATAAAGTCTGGCCAAATGTGTTTGACAAGGCAACATCGGCCCAAAGTGAAGTGAAGGCAGAACACTATGGCAGTGACCAAGCAGTCAACCAACAAGCAGTGACCTATAAGCCGACAAGCTGGACTAGCATGCTAACTGGATAACATGCTAAAGAGCTTGTAATGTACAAATATATTGTATAAGCAGATCTGGAAGTCAAAATAATTCAGATGTGTGCTGTCTGCATCTAATATATAAAGTGTTTTATTGTCCGATAATAAGGCACTGCAGTGATAGCATGTTAATTGTTTATCATAACAGTAAATTCTGCACTGGTCTCAGAGTTGTGAAAAGTGCGGTGAATATTTATGTTCAGAATACATAAAGTAAGTGAGGAATAACTTTGGACCACTGTAAACCGTCGAGAATTAACTAGTTCCTTTTTGCAAGTTTGAAAAAAATCGGGTACAGTATTTTTAATCTTTTTCTACAAATGCTTAATAATGCAGACCTCATTATCTTCTGGTTGGAAGGTAAAATTAATTAATCCACGCAGAGACATTCAGCTTTGTGGTTATCCAAAGCAGCACTCACCATATGAAACTTTTTTTACTTTATAATATTTATAACTAAAGGTTCACTACACAACTCTTCTGGTGAAGGGAGTCTGCCACCTGCATGTCTCCATGGAGATGGTATAGCATTGCCTGAAATGTCTCACAATATGGAATTTAACATGTTTAACTACACTGACCATTGTGATCACTTTTATTGGGCCTACAGTCTATTTTTAAACAGCTAATTTTGTCTTACACCTAATTAGACATTTTTTCAAAGTGAGCAATGCAAAAGATAACTACACACACATACAGAGAGAGAGAGAGAGAGAGAGAGAGAGAGAGAAAGACTGCAGAGCCCTCTGTGAGCACCATGACTCAAGCATGTATGTCCTGGTTATGTCAGAGCACAGATGCACATGTACCTGAGTCCCTTTTTAGGAAGAGTATTTCTGTCCAGGTGCATGCTGTTAACACAAGGATGAATGCATTAGATGGACACCACAGGAAATACACTGCAAAAAACATAATCTACATGAGCTAAAATTAGTTCAGAATATTGATGATTAAAGGAAATTTGAGAAGTTTATTTCAATATATTTAGATTATTTCACTGGTTCAAAATATTTTACACTGGTTTCATTGTTTCTTTCCTTTCCACACAAAATTATTTGCGTATTGATACTTTGCAGTGACATCACACTGGGGGTGTGTCAAAGTGAAGACTACCCATCAGTTTTTATATGAAGATTGCTTACATTGTTGGCATTACCAACTTTTACAGACTATAATTCAAATTTTTTTCATAGTTTGGTCGAGGGTGCGACTTATACTCACATGCAACTTATATGTGAAATTATTAAAATATATAATTTCACATCTTTGTTATTGTCACAATGACAACCACGCAAGGGCACTCTAGGCTTGTATACTCGCATGACAGCCATGCAGAAGAGGAAGTGGCGCTTCATCTACCTCTGAATTTGAAGTTCAGAAGCGACACAAAGGATGACGAATTCAATAGATTTAGTGATTTGGAGTGAGATCGAGAGTAAACTTGTTTTTCATGCTTTAGTTATCTGATTAACTATTAATATCTTATGTTAACCTACCAGACATATAGTCAGTTCGTTGTCTATGCTCATGTAGCACCAGACACGTATTCAGTTTGTTGTCTATGCTTCATGTAGGTGTGTACATATAAATGTGTTACGTCAGCTTGTTGTGGTCTATTTTATTGTTATTATTATAACTTGCCTTTAAAGATAAGATGTCTGTTCTTGGTCTCAGATTTTTAAAATAAATTTCCCCAAAAATGCGACTTATAGTCCAGTGCAACTTATATATGTTTTTTTCTTCATTATTAAGCATTTTTTTGCTGGTGCAACTTATACTCCAGAGCGACGTATAGTCTGTATAATACTTATTATGCTACAAAATTGGCATTGGCATTGAGACAAACAGGAATAGCAAACAAATCTAAACTCTAAACTAGTCTGCACTTAATTATTGTTTTGAATTCAAGTACTTTTAAACAACAAAGACATTCTTTTTTGCAGTGCACAATGAGGAAAAAAATCATTACATTTAAGAAGAATGACAAATTTATGAATGAATAAGACAAACAAGACACAGGACACAGACAAGATCCCACCAAAAACACACTGTAAAATCCATTGTTTCATTTTGGAGGCTTATAGATGACACTAAGCTATAAGCCGTTTCTGCTATATGAAAAACTGCATGCATAAAGACCATATAATGAAAATGAGACTTGTATTGTATGATTCCTGTACAGACAACTACTCCACTAAACTAGCACTGACAAAGTTTTGGCTAATCAACTTAATTATGCCTTAATGTGAAACTGTTTGCGTCTCATAACAGCTACTGTACAAAAAATAAATAAATAAATAAATAAATAAATAAATTAATGTATAATAATAATAATAATAATAATAATAATAATAATAATAATAATAATATTATTATTATTATTATTATTATTATTATTATTATTATTATTATTATTATTAATAATAATAATAATAATAATAATAATAATAATAATAATAATAATAATAATAATAATAATAATAATGTTTTAAAGTGGGAGCACAGCAGACCCAACAGATAAATAAATCCTATAAATTCTGTAAAATAATGTCTATATCATTCATGTCTTTAGGGCATTAAACTTGAGCTGCAAGAATAGTTAAAGGTACAACATGTAACTTTCTGGAGGTGGCACGTCACCTGCACAATTCCATGGAAACAGAAAGTTAAAACCATACTTCGGAAAATTCTCCATAGAGATAAAATTTCATACCACACTGCAGAAGGCTATCCATGGGTTTCAGAATGAGGAAAATTAAGATGATAACCATACCTTAACATTTTAAAACAACATATTACACATTTTGGTTACTATAAAATAAAGCATTAAACATTTTGAATGGGAAAAAGTCCTCAAAATGTTCCATATAACACGGAAAAAGTCTTTAAAATGTTCTATATAACAGGACCCATGAATAGCCAAAGAAACAACATTTCCATGGATAAAGCAGGAAGAGGCCCTCCCCCAGGCCTAATATGAGTCAAGTTTATGGAGATGTAATAGAAATATCCAAAATGAAGCTGGCTAAAAAGTTACATACTGTGTCTTTAACTTGGTTGCACTATAAAATAATTCCATTGTAACTAAGTTTTCAATGACCTATCCGATCTCCGTCCTCCAATGAAACAACACTTTGCTGCCAGCCACAGCCTTACTCACCCCTCAGACAGGGTGGACTTGACACTGCCGGTGCGGGACACTTTAGTGCCCTGGTGGAGGCCCAGGTCTATGGACTCGGAGCTGGTGTGCAGACTGCTCATGCTCTGGCAGCTCAGAGTGTCTTTACTGTCCCAGACTCGAGAGGCTGAGGGCAGGGAGAGGCCTGAGGAGTCATTGCACAGCTCCGGACCTTTACCATACAGAGGACTGCTCCCTCCGCTAGGCCCTGCGCTCAGGCTACCCGTGCCCGACGATGGAGAGTCCAAGCTGGGCTGCCGCACCAGAGTCCCGTGGGGGCTGCTCAGAGCTGAGGGGCACTTCCCGGAGTCAGGGGTCCCGGGGGTGCTGGCCTTGCTGCTCGCTTTGGAGCCGAACAGTCTGAGGGTAAGAGAATTTAGACATGCTCAGTGGAGGACAATCTACTGAGCAATGGAGAGTTTTAGGAATCAGAGGAGAGGGAGGTTAGTGGGTCCTACAAAGTGCAGTACTTGTCATTTGTTCTAAAGCTGTCTACATTAACAGTATGTAGTATAGTATTTTTGACTAGTTAGGGTTAATTTGCAAGTAAGATTTATTCTGTATTAGTTCTAAAATAACTATACCTTAGTTAGCCTTACAGTGACAGCATGTAATGTTCTGGAGGTAGAAATTCACCTACATGATTCCATTGAAATAGAAAGAAAACCATAGGGAATATTATCCATAGAGATAAATAGGTTTTATGCCATACTCTGGAATATTACAGCCAAAAGGAACAAAATTTAAATGGAGAAGGCCTTTCTCCTGGCCAAATAAGAGTCAGGTTTGTGGAAATGCAAACCCACTCAGTGTCTTTCAGTGCAAAAAATATATTGATAATGAAAAGACATGAATTTATTTTTGTCTATTTTGGGGCAAAACTTACATATTATGGTTTGAATAAATCACAAACAAAGAAATTATTAATAGTTTATTAAGATAAATTCAGGCTTAGTAACCACTTAGTTAAGGAATTTGGGTTAGGAGTTAGAGCTAGGGTTAGAATATTAATTAAGTAGTTACTAAGCCTAAATCATTCTTAATAAAGCATTTGTTTATTATGAATAAAGTCTTTGTTCATCCTTTATTAAGCCTAATTAGTTGTAGTTACTAAAAAGTATTACAAAATATTTTGTAACGTTCTTACCCCATTAAAAAATACTTTACTTTGAAATGAGAAACAATAGACTAGATTACCCACGTTAGGCATTTCTAGTAAAGAAAAATCTTGAAAACTGAGGTTCAACTAGTAATAAATCTATAGTAGTAAAAAAAATGCTATTCTACATTCATTCTTTTTATCCTAAAGTTTTTTTTATTAAATTTGATGCATCTATAGTGCCAACATATTTTGCACTTTGTAGGACAGCCGGGTCATTAATAGCCAATGGTTTATGAAGCAGTGAGTTTTTTTTAAGCGATGACTTCAAGCAACAGGGAGGGCATCAAACGGAGGCACAACTTGTAGCTTCAGAACACAATGAACGAGCATCTCACATCCTCATTACTCACTGAAAATTATTTTTGTCATGCTAATATTGACACAACTGCTTAACCTGTTTGAACTCTAGTATTTAGCATAAGCTGCTCTGTTAGCCACTCCAGTTCAACAGTCTCATATAATTACTTCTCCTTATGTTATTTAAGGTTGCCAAATGCTGTCATAGCTGAAATACAGCAGATGGAAAAAGGACCACAGAAAGCAGTTTGGACATGTGCTGTGCAATGGTGCGAGGAAACTCCTGTCTGTTTTGATACAGTCTTTGAAAATAGTGTTTGGTTAATATGTATGAAAGCCTATTTCACATTTACCCAGGGACCTGTATTTTATCTTCAGTGGCACATCAGACACACATGGTCTGTCAAATATATTATAAAGTAATATATACAGACAAAACGGATTGAAAGAACTGACTGAGCATGGGTTTGGTAGCTAGCATTGCATAAATTGGTATAAACAATGGATACACATATTGAAAACTAGATAGTAATAAAAATTGTAACATACAATATTTGCAACATTTAAAAGTCTATAAGGTAATGAAAACAAATTGCAAATGTATACAATTGATTATTAGTTCACAGAAAGACTAAGGTTATTAGTTAAAATCTCTATATCCTCACTCCATACTGTTTTTGTGTCATTGGGCAAGATGTAATAAGCCCAATGCATTTATCAAGAATTCCATATTTTATTTGCATTTCATCATAGAGAAAATACTATATAAATAAGTCCACGGAACATTATAGCATTAGTTTAGCAGTCAGCTCTTTTCATTTATCAGGCATTTTTAGATAATGTAAAGCAATTTAATTTATTTTGTTAATTCTTTGTCAGGGACCATGTACAAATTCATTTATCTCACAAAAGAAAACTGTACCAGATTTAGCTTCTGCTACTTTCCATCTGCAGTCCCAATGTTAGCTGGCCAATAAATTAGAAATAACAAACTTTTTTTCCCAACTGAAAAACATACAAACTAGTTTCTTTCTCATTTGAATCTTAGATTTTTTTTTTAAACCAAGACCTACACAATTTATTTTTCCATGCTTTTTAATGCTATGAGAATTGTAAAACAGGTTCCTGCTGGTCTACTTACATCTGGGACAGAAATAGCCAAAATCTTGCTTTCAAAATGTATTGACAACACAATTTTCACATTAACATCAATGAACAGTGAAATGCTGGTGCCAAATGATGGACAAGTGTAAGACAAGTTAGACAGAAAGATGCCATATTGTTTTGAATATCTTACCTTCTAAATGTTGGGGAGGCAATATCTGGATACTTGGATCCTGGCTGCCTCAGACTGGATTGTCCCGAAGAGGTAGGGCTTGACTTTGGTGATGTTGATAATCCTGACAATGCGTTTTCTTGGTCAGAAACTTTGCTATTGTCCGTTTGGCTAATAGTAATTGGACTTGAGCGATCTGAACAGACTTTACCACTGTCTCGTCTCTTGGCACCTGTTGCGTGGGTTCCGGATTTTATGCTAACATTTGAATCTATGCTACTCGAACTGGAGCGATGCGAACTTCTAGACGCTACTCCACTTGATGATTTCGCCGGTCTCGGTAGCGAACGATACTGAAGTGACATTTTTGATCCTCCGCAACTTATCAAAATGGTGTCGTCTTGAGGTTGCGATCCATCCAAGCTTGTTTTTCGTGCACCAACAATTGCTGTTCCTTTTCCCAAAGAGGATTGGGATTTGGGTGCTTTTCCTAATGTGGCTGACCCGCTAGCTAATGTTGCACCACTGGAGGTAATAAGCGTTCCAGAAGGACCAGGGAGCTTCTTGAACCCGAATGAGGTGGATGTAGGAGGGCGTGCAATTCCGGATGGAGGTTTCTTTCCCTCGTCTCCGCTGCTCTTCCCGGCGTCTGACGGGGAGCGCTGGATCCCGGAAGAAGATTTTGATGAAGCTTTGCCTTTTTCTGAAGCTTTGGTGTCATCAGTTTTACCTGAAGGGAGAAAATACATGTTGATTAATGGGTGTGGTGAAAACTACCTGTCGCCATGCCATACTATGTTCAAATACATTTAGTTTAAAAATTCACTATGTACCTTTTGTGGTGGAGGTCTGCTATCTACTCATCTGAATAGAGATGTTACTGAGAGTAATTTAGTTTAGAGAGCTTTAGTTTGAATGTTCCATAGTGTGGCATTAGGCTTGTTTTTTTTTTTTTTACACGGAGACAAGCAGGTAGATCCTACAGGGCAAGTTAAAGGTCATATGTGTATAGAGGTATGCCCGCTCACAGTAACAATGCATGGTTTTAAGGGATTTTGGAACAATAAAAACACCTACAGGCAAAGCAAGTATATCTCCACAAACAAGCTGATCCTTCGCCAGAAAAGTTACATAGTGCACCTTTAATTTGGAAACTGTTTTATTTGGGTTAAGGTACTCTTCTGTTTAGTCCTGTTTTAGTAAAATTTTAACAAAACGAAAAATTATATATTTATTTAGAAGGGCACAGCAAACAGTTTATTTATACTGTGCAGCAAACATAGATTCAGTGTGAGAACAGGAGTGAGTTTATCTGAGCTGAGCAGGAAACAAATCCAGATTTTGTTCAAATAGAACTCTTGTGATTACAGAGCAAACTGCTTCTGCTGAACCACTTCAGCAATAGACTTCTATGTTAAGATATTCACAAAATCTAGATTTTGTGAAATATCTATATATACACACACATACACAATGTGCACATATATACACATGGACACACACATATGCAGGTACATATATACATATACATACATGAGTACATGCATCTACATGTATAGATACACATAAATGCACATACACATTTGTTAAGAGAGAAAGCAAAAACAAAAACACACACACAAAAGGGGGAGAGTGTCATTACCAGCAGGAGCTACATTTATAATCAATTGCATGATAATCTGGTCCACTTCAAATTCACTTCACAAAACCACAGGACATATATTGGCCGTTTACTTTTTAGTTCATACCTATACGTCTTATTGTCTGACATTCTGTGCCAAAAAAGTCACTTAGAGGTGACCAGTCCTTAACAAAAGAGTCCAGCTTTCCTTCAAGCACACTGTAGAGTCTTTCATAGGGAAAAATTGATAACAGTTTTTCACGCCAGTGTGAGAGAGGGAGGATGGTCTTGAATCCATGCATGGAGTATACAAAGCCGTGCAGCATTCATGGTACATACATGGTGTTGAGTGCTTTTGTTTCTCGAATATGGTTGTTTATATGTAATATATAAGCCTTAGGGTCCATAGGTAGTTTTAGTCCAAGATATTTTTCTGTTTCCTGAAGAACTGGAGACCAGAATGAAAGAATAACTGGACATGACCACATTAAATGAAAGTAGGTTCCTGCTTCCAGTTTAGTGCATGTGTCATATTTACTCCAAGTTACAGGGGTCACGTGCATTTTGTTAATGATTTTATACTATACTTCATGAGATTTATTTGATTTAGCGATTCGTTTTGCACTGGTTCAGTATTTTGATCCATTGACGGTCATCCAGTTTGACACCAAAGTCATATTTCCAGCTTTGTTTAATATTAATAACAGCACCTGTATTCATATTAATATGGTTATATATATTTGTTATCATTTTATCTTTTAATGCAACAGCTTTTATAAGAATATTATCTAAAATACTGTTTTATAATTTTTTTATATGTAATGGAATTGAGATAACTTTTGATTTGCAGATATCGAAAGAAGTGGGTTTGCGGGAGGTTAAGGTTTAGGGTTAGGGTTTTTTTTTAATTGCTGGAATTACAGAATCATTTACATAAAGATCTGATATTTTTGTGATACCCGCTTCCCTCCATTCTTTAAAACCAGAGTCAGTACAGGTGAGTTGAAAATCTGGGTTATTACCAGTGGGTCCTAAAAATGAATATTTGTCGACACAAAGGCCAATAGCACTAAGATATTTGCAAATATTTTTAAGAATGTAGTTGTTTTTAACATTGGTACATAGGTAGGAAAGGGAAGTGTTCTAGGCCGATTTCTTCTAAGTCATGGAAACAGAATAGACCTTTTTTAACCCACTCTGTCACAAACTTTAATTGTGATGCCCAATGATAGAATTGGAAATTTGGAACCCCAAGGCCCCCTCTTTGGATGGGCAGCTGGAGTTTTTGAAGTTCGATAAGTTCCATTGTTCCACAAAAATGCTCTTATAGCACCATGGATTTGTTTGAAGATTTTGGAAGGAATTTGTGTAGGTAGCATTTGTAGTATGTACAAAAAGCGAGGAAGAACATTCATTTTTATAACTGCTACTCGATCCATCAAAGATAATGAAAGAGTGGTCCATCTAAGGAGGTCAGTTTTAATATTTGTAATCACAGATGAAAGATAATTTTTAATTAACTTATTTAGATCTGTAAATAAGTATATGCCAAGATATTTTAAGCTATTTGTAGTTACCTTGAAGGGGTGAAAGCATGTTACACTGTCTGTTATATCTCCAATTGGAGGGCTAATGATTTTTCATAACTAATTTTGTAACCTGAGAATTGGCTAAATTCCTCAATGATCCTGATTAGGGAAGGTATAGACTTCGTGGTGTTGTTCAGAAACAAAAGAACATCATCAGCATAGACAGCATAGACTTGTGAGAGCTGCTATTTGTTTCTATGCCCTTAATCTCTTTGTTCACTCTTATACATTCAGCCAGTGGCTCAATTATCAAATCAAACAGAAGGGGAGAAAGTGGGCACCCTTGCTTGGTGCCTCTTTCCAACAAGAATATTTCAGACATTATTCTGTTCATTAAAAGAGCAGCCTGTGGATTTGTATAGACCAGTTTATGTGCTACTACATATGTGATACTGTAAGATACATTACATTACATTATTTACTTTTAAATGTCTCCAATTGTGATTTCAGTGTTGAGTAACTCATTATCCTGTAAATAAAAAAAAATAAATAAATAAAAAAAGTTTTGGTAATTTTAATTTCTGAAAAAAACAAATCCATATTTTTATCCCTATTAATCAACTATTCTAAAAGTATAAACAGTATGAAAACAGCACATTTGGGGTTTCTTTAAAAAAAAAAAAAAAAAAACAATGTCATAGACTATAGTTAAACATAAAACTCTCAGTAAATTATGAGACCTAGTTTCATTACATCTGGTTCTAAAAGCAAGCACTAGGCTGTACTGAAACTTTAAGTTTTCACCTGCTTGTCTACATGATATTATTGCTGTTATTGTTCCACATTATAGTATTAAACACATATATGCAGCATCTAAGCATTTTAAGTGTGACAGAACTTGCCTCTCCACAAACTTGACTTGGTCTAATGGTGCTGCCATAATTCTCAAATTACTTCTTCAAATGTTCTCATGACCCCCACTGTGGGAATCACTGTTGTAACTGACAATTTATCATAGAACTAGAATAAACATTTCAACTATTTAAAAAAATAATAATTTGTATATTTCACAATTATTTTCTCTTTCAAGCCAAGCATTTTGTAACCCTTGCTGTCATGGTATCAAATAAATATTCTTTTAAAGCGTCTGTATCTGATTTGAATCTATTCTTGTCAAGATAAGTGCATTATACGGTAAAAGCTCTTAAATAAGAAAAATAAAATTACAATATAATATAATTTATAATCCGTCCATCCATCCATTTTCTTCCGCTTATCCGGGGCCGGGTCGCGGGGGCAGCAGTCTAAGCAGGGACTCCCAGACTTCCCTCACCCCGGACACGTCCTCCAGCTCTTCCGGTGGGACCCCAAGGCGTTCCCAAGCCAGCCGAGAGACATAGTCCCTCAGCGTGTCCTGGGTCTTCCCCGGGGCCTCCTCCCGGTGGGAAATGCCCAGAACACCTCCCTAGGGAGGCGTCCAGGAAGCATCCTGAGCAGATGCCTGAGCCACCTCAACTGGTTCCTCTCAACGTGTAGGAGCAGCTGCTCTACTCCGAGCTCCTCCCGTGTGACCGAGCTCCTCACCCTATCCCTAAGGGTGCGCCCGGCTACCCTACGGAGGAAACCCATTTCAGCCGCTTGTATCCGCAACCTTGTCCTTTCGGTCATTACCCAGAGCTCATGACCATAGGTGAGGGTAGGAACGTAGATTGACCGGTAAATCGAGAGCTTTGCCTTTGGACTTAGCTCCTTCTTTACCACAACGGACCGATACAGCGACTGCATCACTGCAGACGCTGCACCGATCCGCCTGTCAATCTCACGCTCCATCCTTCCCTCACTCATGAACAAGACCCCGAGATACTTGAACTCCTCCACTTGGGGCATAGACTCACCACCCACCCGGAGAGGGCAAACCACCTTTTTCCGGTCGAGCACCATGGCCTCGGATTTGGAGGAGCTGATTCTCATCCCAGCCGCTTCACACTCGGCTGCAAACCGCCCCAGTGCCTGCTGCAGGTCCTGGCTTGAAGAAGCCATCAGGACAACATCATCTGCAAACAGCAGAGATGAAATCCTGTGGTTCCCAAACCAGACCCCCTCCGGCCCCTGGCTGCGCCTAGAAATTCTGTCCATAAATATAATGAACAGAACCGGTGACAAAGGGCAGCCCTGGCAGAGTCCAACATGCACCGGGTACAGGTCTGACTTACTGCCGGCAATGCGAACACAGCTCCTGCTCCGGTCATACAGGGACCGGACAGCCCTTGGCAAAGGGCCCCGCAGCCCATACTCCCAGAGCACCCCCCAAAGGATACCACGAGGGACACGGTCGAATGCCTTCTCCAGATCCACAAAACACATGTGGACCACCACCCTGGTCTGCCATTCCACAGGTACTGTCCCCGACCGCCACGCGATGTTGTTGAGGCGTGTCAGCCAAGACAGCCCAACAACATCCAGAGACTTGAGGTACTCAGGACGGATCTCATCCACCCCTGGAGCCTTGCCACTGAGGAGCTTGCCAACCACCTCAGTGACTTCAGCCAGGGTGATGGATGAGTCCGCCTCTGGGTCCTTAGTTTCGGCTTCCTCCTCGGAAGACGTGACAGTGGGATTCCTTCCACCACCCGACAACATCCCCAGTCGAGGTCAGCAGCTCTCCACCCACACTGTAAACAGTGTTGGTGAAGCACTGCTTCCCCCTCCTGAGGCGTCAGACGGTTTGCCAGAATCTCTTTGAGGCCGTCCGATAGTCCTCCTCCATGGCCTCCCCGAACTCCTCCCAACCCCGAGTTTTTGCCTCTGTGACTGCCCGAGCCGCGGCACGCTTGGCCCCCCGGTACTCATCAGCTGCCTCAGGAGTCCCACGAGCCAACAAGGCTCGATAGGACTCCTTCTTCAGCTTGACGGCATCCCTTACTTCCGGTGTCCACCACCGGGTTCGGGGATTGCCGCCGCGACAAGCACCGCAGACCATACGACCACAACTACGAGCAGCCGCATTGACAATAGAGGTGGAGAACATGGCCCACTCAGAGTCCATGTCCCCAGCCTCCCCCGGGATCAGGGAGAAGCTCTCCCGGAGGTGGGAGTTGAAGACCCCTTTGACAGAGGGCTCCGCCAGACGTTCCCAGCAGACCCTCATGATGTGCTTGGGCCTGCCAGGTCTGTCCGGCTTCCTCCTCCGCCAGTGGATCCAACTCACCACCAGGTGGTAATCAGTTGACAATGTCCAAGACACGTGGTCGGAGGTCAGATGACATGACAACAAAGTCTATCATCGACCTCCGACCTAGAGTGTCCTGGTGCCACGTGCACCGATGGACACCCTTGTGCTCGAAGATGGTGTTTGTTATGGACAAACTGTGACTAGCACAGAAGTCCAATAACAAAACACCGGGTTCAGATCGGGGAGGCCATTCCTCCTAATCACACCCCTCCACTTGTCACTGTCATTACCCACATGGGCACTGAAGTCCCCCAGGAGAACAACGGAGTCCCCGGTTGGTGCACTGTCTAGTACCCCTCCCAGGGACTCCAAGAAGGCTGGGTACTCCACACTGCTGTTTGGCCCGTAGGCCGACACAACAGCGAGAGACCTGTCCCCGACCCGAAGGCGCAGGGACACGACCCTCTCGTTCACCGGGGTGAACCCCAACACGTGGTGGCTGAGCTGTGGGGCAATGAGCAAGCCCACACCAGCTTGCCGCTGCTCCCCGTGGGCAACGCCAGAGAAATGGAGAGTCCAACCCCTCTCAAGAAGTTGGGTTCCAGAGCCCAAACTGTGCGTGGAGGTGAGGCCGACTATATCTAGCCGGTAACGCTCAACCTCCTGCACAAGCTCAGGCTCCTTCCCCCCAGCGAGGTGACATTCCATGTCCCCAGAGCTAGTCTCCATGTTCGGAGATCCGGTCGTCGAGGTCCCCACCTTCCACTGCCACCCAGATCTCTCTGCACCCGCCCCAATTTATAATCCGTTCTTGGATAATAACTAATACAAATGCTATGGACAGGATCATCTTTTATTCATCCAATGAAGCACATTGTTACAAAGAATAATGCGAAACCAACCCCCTGACACTACCCTAGACACTTGATTCTCTGTCATGGTGCATTTTGAGGAGTAATAAAATGCAAATCATAGGCTGAGATGTGAGAACTATAAGGAACCAACTGTATGACACTTTCTAAGACAAGAGGTGTAATCTCTCATTTGTCCAGCTGTGGTTCACTGTAGAGAAGGTTTAAATAGTGGTCATCTAGACACTGTTTTTCGTGTTTTTCTGCACTAAGATTGGGGCTGAACTTAGTTAACTCAGAGTAGCATACATCCTAGTGCCTCAAGTCAGTACCATCAAACTGAAAATAGATTTTGGATGAGAGCTGATTACAAAAGCACTGTTCAAATGACTACTGTTGAAACCTTCTCTACACTATTCCAAACAGTTGTTTCTATGTCATGATGCAGTATCACTATGCCAGAAATAACGGTTCAAACTAAAACATGTTCCTGACTCATGGTTTGAAATTAGGTACAGGCCATTTAATTGATGTTGAAATCTGTACTGTATTTTCTTACCTGTTGTTTTGAGTGCTGCTGATGGGGTCTTGGTTCTCGGTGGAGTGATTCCGACCTGGGCACTCACCCCTCTTCTCCACGAGCCAGTTTGAGACACCTGTCCTAGTGCTGCCCCCTTCTGGCCCTGCTCCTCGTACTGCGCCTGGTAGGCCTGGTGGGTCTGGTGGGACAGGGGGGCCTGGTGGCTCTGTTTTTGGGCAGAGGGAGAGGCTGCAGAGGGCTTCCATCGCTGGGATCCACTGCTCTGGTCCATGGTTCCTCCGTCCTGCTCCTCCTCCACCTTCTTCAGGTCCTCAGCTCCAGCCCAGCTACTGCTCACCTCTGGGTCTACATGCTTCGATCGGCTTCCTCTCTGGGACTGGGGAGGAGAAATATGGGGGTAAAAACATGAGTAGTGTTAGACCTCTAACAATTCACCTATTAAAGTGCATATGACAGGTTTTTATGTTTTTGTTATTATTTGGTTTGGTGGGATAATATCTGTGCTAAATATATATCATAGTTTTACACCAGTTAAGTGACAGTTTGTGGGAAAAACATAAAAAAAATAAATAAAAAAAATATAGGAAGTAGCACTGAGTTTTAAAATAGAATACCTCTACCTATGTATAAGTCACACTTTTTTCATAGTTTGGCCAGGGGTGCGACTTATACTCAGATGCGACTTACATGTGAAATTATTAAAGTACATAATTTTACATGGGGCCATGGAGAAGCGGTGCTTCATCTACCTCCAGCGTGGCACTTCTTCTACTTCTGGAGCAGGCTGAGTTGTTCAGAAGCGACACCGTGGATGCAAAATTCAATGGATTTAGTGATTTGGAGTGAGATCGATAGTAAACTTTTTAGCTTGTTTTTTTTTTTAACTGATTAACTGTTAATATCTTAAGTTAACATAACAGACACTTATTCAGTTTGTTGTCTATGCTTCATGTACCTGAATAAATACATGTTATGTAATTTTTGATTATACATGTTAAAGTTCACTTGTTCGGTCACTAGCGCTGGTGTGTATGTAATACCTGTAAGAAAATTTACTTAACTTGTTAACTTTTAAACATTTCAGATTAAATTTCCCATTATTTATTTCCCTTTCCCCTTTTTTTCCGGTTCAGCCTTTTATGCTAATGCAAAGTCTTACCCGACAACATTATTTAAGAAACAATTGAAAAGTAAATATAAAGTTTTCAGCTCACCAGTTTGTTTACTAGCAGGCCAAGGTGATATGTATATTTTCCATACATTCATATGCATTTTTGTGTATATGTAATATGAGCCAGAGCTTATGCTATATTTTATGTGTTTGCTAGTTCTACGGTGGGAACTGTGATTAAGAAGTAAGACCATAATAAACATCAATGAAAAGAACTCTCGTGTCTCTCATGTTTGTGGACAAGCGGTATATGTTCCGGTAGTGCAGCATATCTGATTAATTTTGAATATCTTACATAAACATACCAGACAGTTGTCTATGTGTTATGTTAGCGTGTTGTACTGCTATTAAGCCTGTTGTTGTATATTGTATTGTTATTACTATAACATGCCTTTAAAGATAAAATGGCTGTTCGTGGTAAAATAAATTTCCCCAAAAATGTGACTTATAGTCTATCGCGACTTATATATGTTTTTTCTTCATTAATACACATTTTTTCACTGGTGCAACTTATACTCTGGAGCAACGTATAGTCTAGAAAATACGGTAAATGAAATTATTGAGTAAAATGTGTAAAATATAAAATATGTAAAATATCACAATACTATTGATATGGCAGTTCTTAACATCCATACAATCCCTGACAAAAGTCTTGTCGCTGATCCATTTTGTAGAAACAAAAGCTTATAACCTGACTTTAAATTAATCGATTGGTCTTAGAAATGCCTCATATGAAAGCTAAAACCCTCCCAAATTATGCTCAATATACTAAAATAAATTTGCTTCACTGAAGAAAGATTGATCACTTAATGAACACAGAAAGGTAAGATTTTGGCAAGACAAAGGTTTTGTCGCCTACAGAAAATTGAACAAATAATTTACTTCAAATACAAAAATATGTTGCAATAACGTCAGTGAATTAAGTAGTGGTGCTTTGAGATCCATATTTAATATCCATGACTTCCATGAGCTTGAAGGACTGCATCCATGCGGTTCGACAATGATTCATACAATTTGTTGATGAAGTCATCAGAAATAGCAAAGAAAGCAGTCTTACATGCCTCCCAGAGTTCATCAAGATTCTTTGGTTTTGCCTTCCATGCTTCCTCTTTCATTCTACCCCAGACATGCTCAATGATGTTCATGTCTGGTGACTGGGCTGGCCAGTCCTGGAGCACCTTGATCTTCTTCGCCTTGAGGAACTTTGATGTAGAGATAGAAGTATGCAATGGAGCACCATCCTGCTGCACAATTTGACCCCTTTTATGGTTGGGAATGTAAGAGGTAGCTAATACTTCTTGATATTTTAGGCTATTGATATTGCCTTCCACCCTGCAAATGTCTTGCACACCCCCATACTGGATGTAACCCCAGACCATGATTTTTCAGCCACCAAACTTAACTGTTTTCTGGGTGAATCTTGGATCCACGCGGTTAGGTCTCCTGCAATATATGCGGCAGCTGTGATGTAATTCAACCGAGGATTCATCTGAGAAATCCACCTTCTGCCACTTTTCCAGTGTCCATACTTTTAGCAGGCTGTGGGCCTTGGCAAATGCCACACGTTTTTTAATTGCCTTTTGTTTAGTGCTGGTTTCTGTGCACTGATTCGACCATGGAGACCATTTCGAGACAGAATTCTACAAACTATTCTGGTTGAGGTGACCAGGCCTGGTGGAACTCTGCTGCAGTGGAAAAGGGGCTGGCCTTGGATTTTCAAATCAACAAACGGTCCTCCCGAGCAGTTGTCTTGTGGGGTCTGCCGGACCTGGGCTTGTCAAAAACATCTCCAGTCTTTTCAGATCTTTTTCTTATTCTTTGTACTTGACGCTGAGACACATTGGAGGTGTCAGCCACCTCAGCAGTGGATCTGGTCTTCAGCCTCTTGATAATTAACACTTTGGTCTCAGGGTGGATCTTAGGCATGTTGTCAGAGGTCAAGTTGCAGTTGATGTGAAGGTCTGGTGTACTGAGGTTCTTTTTATACACACCCACTGATTGACTGATCAGTAACTGATCACAGGTGAGGCTGTAATCTAGGATTGGGTGCATCATATGACAAGGCGACAAGACTTTTGTCTTGCCAAAATCTGACCTTTCTGTGTTCATTAAATTATCAATCTTTCTTCAGTGAAGCAAATTTATTTTTTATTTTTCATATTTTTTAGTATATTGAGCATAATTTGGGAGGGTTTTGGCTTTCATATGAGACATTTCTAAAACCAATCGATTAATTTAAAGTCAGGTTATGAGCTTTTGTTTCAACAAAATGGATAAGCGACAAGACTTTTGTCAGGGACTGTATTGTATATTGCAAAAATGCCAAATATCATGCAGCCCTAGTGATAGAATTGGATTATTTACCCATTAATCAAGTCCTAGAACAATAACAGAGTACCAGGACCTGCAAAATTTATATGAGAATCCCATTCATTTCTGAACATGTTTGCAGAGGTCTAAACTACAGGGTTATAAGCTATTAGCAGGACTAGAACTCATTACATCATCATTTTATTTCACTTTGAAAGGTTCCGAGTTTTTGAGAAGTTTGTGTTATCTTTAGATCCATTGTTGTCCAATCTGACACACCCAGCAGCCCAACTCAGATAAATGCTTCGGAGGTGTTGCATAAAGGAGAGAGAAAAGTCAGTGAATAAGATAGGAAGAAAGCGAGAGAGGGGGGTACCTAGGACAAAGAGAGAGAGGGGAGAGTGAGGGAAGAGTGAGAGAGAATGAAAGACAGGGGAGAGGGGAAGATAGAGGGAGAGAGAGTGAAAGGAAGAGGAAGAGAGTA
Source organism: Periophthalmus magnuspinnatus (assembly GCF_009829125.3). Lineage (NCBI taxonomy): Eukaryota > Metazoa > Chordata > Actinopteri > Gobiiformes > Gobiidae > Periophthalmus > Periophthalmus magnuspinnatus. Next base: position 164,272 of record NC_047137.1, read on the forward strand.
AAAGATATGAATATGGGGAGAGTGAGGGAGCTACAGGAGTGAAGAAGAGAGAAGAGAGGGGGGAGCAACAGATAGGGAAAGGGAGACAGATAGATGCAGTTGAAAGAGTAACAGAAAGATAGCGAGAGTAGATAAAGAGGGAGAAAAGAGATGAGAAAAATTGTGGGAGAGAGAGTAGGGAGCAAACTATATATAGAGAAAGAAACAAACAAAGACAGAGGGGTGGAGAGAGAGAGAGAGAGCAGTGGCCTTGAGCTAACTCCGTCATCCCTCAAACTTCACCTGGAAGGAACCTGCATCCTGTCTGGCTAATTTAAATTCAATAGAGCTCCAGATTGGTACATAGTTTAGCATAACTGGGTATGTAAAACTCAAGTAAAGGATGTCGCATTTTACAGTGCATATGGCAGGTTTTCATATTCATTACATTGTTTGGAAGATAGTATTACTTGTGGTAAATATTTATCATTGTTTTATACCAACCGATAGTCGAACCTCGGATTCAGGACGAGCAGTGTGGTCCTGGTCGTGGAACACTGGACCAGCTCTATACTCTCCATCGGGTCCTTGAGGGTTCATGGGAGTTTGCCCAACCAGTCCACATGTGTTTTGTGGATCTGGAGAAGGCATTCGACTGTGTTCCTCATGGTGTCCTTTGGGGGGGTGCTCTGGGAGTATGGGGTCCGGGGCTCTTTGCAAAGGGCTGCCCGGTCCCTGTATGACTGGAGCAGGAGCTGTGTTTGCATTGCCGGCAGTAAGTCAGGCCTGTTCCCGGTGCATGTTGGACTCCGCCAGGGCTGCCCTTTGTCACCGGTTCTGTTCATTATATTTATGGACAGAATTTCTAGGCGCAGCCAGGGGCCTGGCTTCTTTGAGCCAGGACCTGCAGCAGGCACTGGGGCAGTTTGCAGCCGAGTGTGAAGCGGCTGGGATGAGAATCAGCTCCTCCAAATCCGAGGCCATGGTTCTTGACCGGAAAAAGGTGGTTTGCCCTCTCCGGGTGGGTGGTGAGTCTCTGCCTCAAGTGGAGGAGTTCAAGTATCTCAGTGTCTTGTTCACGAGTGAGGGAAGGATGGAGCGAGAGATTGACAGGCGGATCGGTGCAGCGTCTGCATTGATGCGGTCGCTGTATCGGTCCGTTGTGGTAAAGAAGGAGCTGAGTCCAAAGGCAAAGCTCTCGATTTACCGGTCAATCTACGTTCCTACCCTCACCTATGGTCATGAGCTCTGGGTAATGACCGAAAGGAAAAGGTCGCGGATACAAGCGGCTGAAATGGGTTTCCTCCGCAGGGTGGCCGGGCACACACTTAGGGATAGGGTGAGGAGCTCAGTCACACGGGAGGAGCTCGGAGTAGAGCCGCTGCTCCTACACGTTGAGAGGCCACCTCGACCTTTGCCCGCCTGTCAGCCGAGCCCAGCAACCTAAATCAGAGGATGAGTCAGACGACGAAGACACACCACCACCACCAGCTAAACCCAAACTGACCAGGACGACACCAGTGGCTCTGTGCAGCACCGCAAAAACAACCGGCACATCCAGCTCATTTCCTATGGTGGAGGCTGTCGGTCCGGATGGTCCTGTGTTTGTGTATCGACCTTGGGGCACGGACGAGGTGGAAAATAACGCACGTACCTTGCCTGACCCTGTGATGAATGGAACCAGATTTGCAACTGAGTTTTGTGCCTTTTATCAGGAGTTTCGTCCATCTGGGCGAGAATGCAGAAAGATACTGTCGAATCTGATGAAAGCAAGCGATATAGTTAAAATCAGAGACCATTTCCCAGACTCAGGCATTCCTGCCTCCGAACCGCGCTTCTTGGACAATTACGAGTACATCCAGGCCATGGAGGGCTTGCACAAGGCCATTGAAGTTGCTTTCCCTGCCAAAATCAACATGTCTGCTGTGACAGCGTGCAAACAGAAACCAGATGAGGACACTGACCAATTCATACATCACATGGTTGAGACTTTTACTGTTAACAGTGGCTTCTCTGACGTTGACCCTGTTCAAAAACGTGCATTTAATATTCATATCTGCCATGCCATTCGGAGGGGCCTGATCCCAGAGGTTGCTGCTGCCATGGACAAAACTTATGTGGGTGGACTTGAGGAACCAGACTTGGATGAGTTGCGTAAGCATGCACGCCACGCTTATCTTACCTACCAAGAGAAGCTACAGGCCAAAGAGGCCAAAAGAGACAAAGACGCTTTCAGTGCCACAATGACACTATTCTCACAGGCCCGGGGACAACGTCAATTCTTTCCCCGGCGTGGACGAGGCCGCGGGAGACCTGGGTTCAACAACAGAGATGGACGCAGACGTCAAAAATGGTACAGTCAAGATGTCTGTTATATTTGTGGCCAGAGTGGACATTTTGTTCGTGACTGCCCGGAGGGGCCACAGTCAGAAGGGCCTGCTGACCGCCGCAATGAGTGTAGCCGCTTCAACAGGGCACCACGTGATGACCGATACAGATCTTCAGACAGACTAGGCGGTGCAGAGGCGGGGGATGGATTTGACTGCACTGGAGAAATGGTCCTACCACACCCACCACGAGATGGTAACATGCACCAGACAACATTTGGAGCACAGGAGACAATTGGCATGTATGCACAACTATCACACAATCAATAAATTTTCCGAGTACACTTTAATTGTTAATGGTGATCAAATTAAATTTCTAGTGGACTCTGGGGCTACGCATTCCGTAGTACGAACTTCAGCTCTCTCCCATGTGCCCCGAATGAGTGGTCGGTTTACTTTTTCTCAAGCAGCATCTGGTAACACAACAAGATAACGTTTCACTTCTCCTTTGCATTGTTCTGACTCTGAAGGCAATTCATTTAGGCATTCCTTTCTCTATTCTCCACTATGTCCTGTGAATTTACTTGGACGTGATTTGATGTGCAAATTGAGCCTTTGTCTAGTTTCCACACCGGTCTGCAAGTTGTAACCACAAAAGATTTGGCTGTGACTCAACCAAATTTCACAGGGGTTCACACGGAAAGTCAAATTCCCAGTTATAATTTTCACTGGAAATTGTCCCCAATTCCCTCAAATGACTTACTTGATTTGGCAATTGACAGACTATGCCCAACAGAGAGCACAGAGTTGAGGGATGTGGGAGACGTGCAGTGTTCTGTTGATGTGCCTGTGACGGCATTTCAGGATTTTGAAAAACTTTGGGTTGAGAGTAGTGGGGATGTGTTAGTTACTGAATGTTTGTACTGGTCAAATCAGTACTCTGCTATTTCTGTGTCTAACCCACAGTCTCTGCAGGCTTCTGTTCTATTTTTTAGAGACTCACCCCTACATAGCGTTATCTAAACCAAAAGAAGTTGAGTGGACTGGGGTGGGGTTGTTTGTTGAGCAATGCTTAGCTGCCAATGATTGGGCACAGACCAGCGACGTCACTGTTTCATTCTCTCACTCTGCTCAGGCCTGGAGGATGGGCTATCCCTCCTCCCTCCAGGCATCCCGGTGCGTTTGGGTGTTCCCTGATAACTTTGCTGAGACAGGCTGTTTTTTTGTCCCAGGCTGAAGCAGAAGCAAAAGCAGAAGCTATACTAGAACTGAGGGGTATACCAGCTGATCTTTGGGCGAAAGGCCCCACAGATGTAGGTCTCATACGCAGTTGTCAGCCAGTGGTAATCACGCCTAGATCTAACGTGCGTCCCTGTAGGCCACAATACCCCCTTCGTCCTGAGGCTAAGGCAGGTATAGCTCCTGTGCTCAATGATTTGTGCAAAGCAGGTGTTATTGTCCCAAGTGAATCTGGGAAGCCCAATTTTTCCAGTTAAAAAGCAATGTGAGCCTGGTGAACCTAAAAAATGGCGATTCACAGTAGATTTGAAAGCTGTGAATGAAGCAGTTGAACCAGTTGCCACGGTGGTTCCAAACCCATATACAATTCTATCACAGATTCCACCTGAAGCAATTTTTTTTTTCTGTGGTTGATTTGGCAAATGCTTTTTTCTCAGTCCCAGTGCACAAGGACTCTCAATTTTGGTTCTCTTTTGAATATGATGGCAATCTGTACAAATTTACTAGGATGTGTCAAGGTTTCATTCATGCTACTACATGGCATAATGCAGCACTGCGTGATTCATTAACTCCACTTGAGTTGACCCAAGGCACATGTCTATTGCAATATGTCAATGACATTCTTTTGTGTGCTCCTACTGAGGAACAGTGTAAACGTGACACAGTGTCACTTCTGAAACATTTGCATGCCGATGGCCACAAGGCTAGCCTTTCCAAATTGCAATTTGTTAAAAAGGAAGTCACTTTTCTGGGTCATGTGATTTCTGAAAAAGGCAAAACTATTCCTACCAAACGGGCTGTAGCCATTCAAAACATTCCAAAGCCTCAAACTAAAAAACAGCTCATGTCATTTCTAGGTATTTGTTCTTACTGTCAACAGTTCATTCCCAGTTATTCAGTTCTAGAGGCTCCTCTGAGTGCACTCATTCATGGTAAAACTCTACGCACGTGTGACAAAATTACTTGGACTGAGGAAGCAGAAAAATCTTTCTGTGACTTGAAACAAGCCTTGCAGACACCTCTGATTCTGGGTCTGCCCGACCCAACTCGACCTTTCACTCAGACAGTGTATGAACGTGATGGATGCATGGTTTCTGTTCTCCTTCAGAAACATGGGGGTGCCCTTCGTCCTGTCGCTTACTTTTCTGCTAAGCTTGACCCTGTTGCTGCTCGTCGGCCCCGGTGTTTACGTGCTGTGGCCGCAGCTGAGAAGGCTGTTTTAGCATCATGTGACCTCGTGGGTTACTCTGACCTCACTCTGTTAGTACCACATGCTGTTTCTCTGATCTTGCTTAAACAGAAAACCTCTCACTTGTCCACTGCTCGCTGGTTGGGGTACAATACCATTCTCTTGGAGTTGCCAAATGTCAAAGTTAAAAGGTGTGCTCAACTAAACCCTGCAACTCTGCTGCCCATTGAGGGGGATGGCGAGCCACACTGCTGTGTGTCAGAGATAGATTTGGTATGTGCTTCTCGCTTTGATTTGCAGGAAGAGCCTTTAACTAACCCTGATTTGATTTTCTATGTAGATGGATCTGCATCCCGTGACACAAACACCGGCAGAAATAGGGTGGCATTTGCTGTGTGTTCTGACCATGACACAGTGTTTTCAGGACCCCTGCCCTCACACTTTTCTGCACAAACTGCAGAATTGGTGGCACTAACTAAAGCTTGTGAACTTGCAGCTAGACAATCTGTGACCATCTACACTGACTCATGCTATGCTTTTGGCGTGTGTCATGATTGGGCGGGTCTGTGGAGACACCGCAAGTTTTTGAAATCTGATGGTAAACCTATTTTGAATGCTTCCCAGGTTGCTGACCTCTTGGAGGCAATTCTGTTGCCTTCGGAGGTGGCTATTTGCAGATGTCACGCTCACACTAACTCCAATGACCCTGTCTCTTTAGGTAACAGGCGAGCAGATGCAGCTGCGAAGGCTGCGTCCTATCAGTCTGAGACAACACACTCTCTGTGTCTTGCTTCTTCACCCACTAATGTTGACATTCCTTCATCTTTATCAGCTATGCAGAGCTTCACAACACCATCTGAAATCACTCTGTGGACTAAACATGGGGCTGTGAAGCGAGAGGGCATCTGGCTTGGCCCTGACAACAAGCCTTGCCTACCCAAACACTTCTTCAGGCACATGGCAATACTTTCTCATGGTCGTGGCCACGCCTCAAAGGGGGCAATGGTTGATCTGGTCACACAAAATTGGTTCACAAAGGGCTTCTGTGCTTATGCGCAGAAGTTTTGTCAGTCGTGTGCTATTTGTTTGGCACACAATCCAGGTAGGACCAAATCAATCCCGCAAGCAGCGCACCTACCACCAAATCGACCGTTTGGACACATCCAAATGGATTTCATTGAACTCACTCCATGTGAAGGTAAGAGATTTTGTTTGGTTTTAGTTGATGCCTGGTCACGACATGTCGAGGTGTTCCCATGTAAACATGCTTCAAGTCATGCCGTGGTTAAAGCACTCATTTATTTATTTATTTTTATTTATTTATATATTTATTTGACAGGGACAATGCAATCTGACATAGTTACAACATGAACATTGCAGCTGATGTGATGCATATAGAGTTTGTAGCAAAAGCTAATTCTCAACTCCCGTCCCTGGTTGAGCTTCTCCACAATTCACCAATATGCAAAATATATTAAAACACCTGCCCCATAAAATAGATACATCAGTGCACAAAAATACATTCAACACTCACACGTTCTCTCTCTCTCTGTCATACTGCCTATTTACAAGTGGGTACAGTTTTGACTCATTTTCAGCCATTTCTTAACCCTAGAGGTGAACATTTTCAACTCAGAAATGTTTTTTATTTCAGTGGGCAGTGAGTTCCACAGTTTGCAGCTCTGATATGAAAAGGCGGACTGTCCAAAAGAGGTTCTGCGTTGTGGGATTGTACAGTTCTTGTTTATGGTGCCTCTTGTCACTCTGGTGCTGTTTAATCTTTGTATAAATGTACTGAGTGGTTCTGGGGCCAAGTTATAAATACACTTAAAACATAATCATAACTGAGACTGTGCCACGGTGGGGCATTCCTGAAAAAATATCAAGTGATAATGGGACGCATTTTGTGGCCAGGATAGTTGAGGAGGTGGGCCGATTTTTAGGTATTGATCTCCGCAGATACACTTCTTATCACCCTGAATCTGCGGGTATGGTAGAAAGGGAAAATGGCACATTGAAACGCAAACTTGCCAAAATCTGTGAAGACACAGGACTTTCATGGGTCAAAGCCCTCCCTCTTGCTCTCATGTATATGTGAATGAGGGTGCGATCCTGATGTAACATGAGTCCATTTGAAATACTGTTTGTGAGACCCCCAAATCTTGGTCTTGGCCCACCTCCAAGGGAACTTTCACACAGCTCCTTGTGCGATGACAATGTTTTGGCATATTGTAAGGAACTTAATGCACTTTTGTCTTCTATTTCTGTACAGGTTAAAGCTGCCCTGCCAACGGCAGCTGAGGCTGTACTGCATAATATCCGAGTGGGAGATTCTGTTCTGGTCAAGGAAACCAGACGCAAACACTGGCACTCGCAATGCTGGGTGGGACCTTACGTGGTTCCCCTCATCACCGACACGGCAGTGAAAGTTGCAAAGCGGGGCACCTGGATTCATGCTTCCCATTGCCGGGTTGTCCCTTCTCCACTCGAGGAAGCATCGTGTGACCCTGGCGAGCGCTGCCCCCACCACTGAGACTGGATCAGACCCTTTGGTGGGTCCCAGCGGACGCAAGCCATGAGGGAGACCTCCTGGTTCATGGACATGACTCCGCATTCCTGAACCTACTGACCGTGTGCTGAGGCCTCGTGGCAACCGGAACTGACTCATTGATCTCCCATCGTACATCCACGGGTATTGTTTTGCTTTTACATGGCTCCTGAGCCTACTGCTGCTTCTCCCTCTATCAGGGGGGGGAGTCTTGAGGGTTAAATGTATTGTAGTAAATATGTATGTATTAAATGTGTCTATTTTCGGTCCAGTTCACATTCGGCCTGGTTCTAAATTTGTGTGTTATACCCAAATTCGGTCTGAGGAGCAACTCATCAGTCATCACTGCTAATGTCACCCGCAAACCAGTTCACGTAGGCAAACTGCCTCTGATTTACTGTTCTGTGGTATACAGTCCTTGCACTTATTTGCCCGGCTCCTCCAAGTTAAACGTCTCCCAGGCAGCTCCTGGGAGCTTTTGTGCACCCTATTATGCTATTCCTGATGTATTAGGCACTGTCCCTTCAGAAGGTTATATGTTTTTGTGTGGCTACCGTATGTACGACTGCCTTCCACAAGGGTGGATTGGCCGTTGTGCTGCAGCAATTCCCGCTGACCATTCCTATATTGTATCAGCTCTCCCTCAGACGGCACCTAGAATTAACGCGCCCTGAGTGTACCTGAAATGGCACCCCATGATCCTTTGTGGGGTGCTGATGTCCCACTTAGCACTTTAGAACTTATGCAATACACACAGCACTTTAGGACTTGTGCAATACACACAGCACTTTAAAAATTGTAGTAACCCTCCTGAGTTTATGTTTTTGACTTGGCTTCTGTCCTGCCCTGTATATATTTGACTGTATTTTGTGTATGTGGTATTTCATGTTAAATGTGACAGTCAACCTGTCCAAGGACAACAGATGAAAACTAGCCTGTGGCTAAAATCTGGCATATTTACATATGTATCTTATGTTCATTAATATGCACTGTCCCTTTTCTAAATAAATAAATAAATAAAATAGATGACCACAAACTCTGGACCACAGGGGAGAAAGTACTCCTCTCCTTGTTTCCCCAAATTGGTGTAGGAAAATTAATGCTTAGAATGGAGACTCTCAGTTATAGGTTCTCCTCATTTGTTAATACCACAATCTCCATTCTCGAGGCCCAGCGAGCTGAATTGCATGGTCTGCGAGCTGTTGCTCTTCAAAATCGTATCGTCCTTGACCACCTGACTGCTAGCATGGGTGGTGTGTGTGCAATTATCGGCTCAAGGTGTTGTACCTAAATTCCTGCTAATGATGAAAACGGGGGAGCTATTCAAAGGGGTATTGCCAATTTGACCAGACTCCATGATGTGATGGAAGGGGATACTGTCACCTCTGACTCCTTCTCCTTTCTCCAATGGGTGACTTCTTCCTGGCAGCATGTTCTTATCAATCTGGCCATAATTGTAGGTATGATCTTAATCTTGTGCTCCTGTGTGGTCCCCTGTCTGTTAAAAGCTATGCGTCAAATAGTGAGTTCTCCTTTTGTCCAAAATCAATACAATATTGAGGCTGTTGTGTATCCACCTGATCCCAATTATGTTTTTGATTCTGACGACGACTCGTTTGTTACACAACTTATGCTCCAGATGAGCAGAATTCAACCTCAGTGAGTTCCATTTCATGTTCTGGGTGGCGGCTGATGGCGCGGACGCGTCCAGCAACGGCTTGGGCATGGAGTGGGCTGCTGAGCATTTTGATTAAACAAAAAAAATATATATAAAATAAGAAAAGAGAAAAAAAAAAAAACAGAAAACTTTAATGATGTGTGTAATTTAAATCAATACTACCAATCAGGTTGTATTTTTCCTTCTATGTGTTCCATAATCAGTATGAATACAACAGTTATGTTATTTCTGTGATTTTATTTTAATCAATTGTAAGACTCATTTCCTTCTTTCTTTCTTTTTTTTTTTTTTTAAATGTGTATTCGGGTATGATTTTGAGTATATGTTTTCATGTTTTTCTATGTGTGATTTTGAAATAAAGATTTAAGTTGAGTTGATTAAAAATAAATGTGATTTATTATAATCAAAAGGGGGGAATTGTTATGGCTTTCTTTAGCATAAATCTTTTGACCTAACCTTCGTAATACCATCTGTTGTTATGTATAAGGTGTATCTCTTGTTTGTGTGTCTGACGTCCTCCAGCCACTTTGATTAGACTAAACTGGCAAGATTGTTTTGGTGGTATAAATACTCTGTATTGTTTACATTTGTCAGCTGAGGGCGAGACGACACTGCTAGGGACACAGCTCTTTGACAATTGTGCACAGTTGATTCAATAAACCAGACCTTTGATTCAAGACAACTTCTCTGTTGATTTTTATATCTTTAAGGCTTTTGACTATTAGAAATTCCACAACCGCGCCCATCATTCACCATGACGTCGGAGTCCGCCATTGACATGCCATTGACTTCCATTCATTTTAGCAGTAATAAATATGGCCCATGCCTGCGACATGGGCCTTGGATAGGGCTCGATGCCAGGAGTGTGTTTGGGGACATGAGCGCTTCGCGCTGCCTGCATCAACATTGATGTTGTCTCACTGTTGACGCTGACATGCTAGCAAGAACAAATATGCATATCCGATGCCTATGGCATGGGTTGCTAGGATGCAGGAGTCAGGGCAGGAGGTGCAAGTGCGCAACTTCGTGAAAACAGTCTGCAATAGGAAGCAATAAGCCCTACGCCCTGTATGGGCTCGGGCCTAAAAACAAACATGCAAAAATATAACAGAACACAATAAATACAAGAGTCCTCCTCAGCTTGTGTTAAAAGTCAAAGCAAACAAATGAGTTTTCAACAAAGATTTAAAAATATTTAAAGATTTGGCTGTTCTAATAGCTGTGTACCAGCTGTTCTATTGGGAACATAGACAAACAGAAGCTCAGAGAGATAGGAAGGGGCCAACCCATGAAGAAAGAGGTCTATTGTCCTGGGCCCCAGGGTCTTAAGGTCCCAGACTTGAGCCCTCCTTCCTATTTATTTATATTAGGGGGCCCATGTGAGGTTTCTTGCCCTACGCCCCTAAATTTCTGTCGCCGGGCCTGGTCACATACACAAAACTGTGTAAATTTGACAAGGTTCACCTCAGTATACAGTATGGTTGCTAGGTAACAGTTATGGAGTTACCTACTGTGATGTAATTATTTCCGGAAAGTATAATTATAAACCACAAAAGCTGCCAAACGTGGGAAAATTTGATAAATATATTAGCATAAGAACTACATCTGGTCTGAAGAATGCTAGTGTTTTCAGATAACCTCACTTTGTAACATTGTACGGCATTTACTCCCATTGAAAGCGAAAGGAAAATGTTGCAACCATAGAAACCAAGGTTATCTTTTGTATTGAATTATGAGTCACTAATCTCATTTAAGATCTGTCTGTATGCATAACTATATCTGACAGTTGAACAAACTTAAGTTAGCATTAGCGTTTAGCAGGATCTGACAGCTTCATTCTTTTATTGTGGAAACTGGCTCGCACTGACAATGTGTCATGATCTGCACTGTCCGCTCCTGAGTTTCCTCCTGTCCTGCTCCTTCCCTCCCTCACCTGCCAGATCTGGGCTGGGCTCCTGGCTCCTCCTGCACGCACCTGCAGCTCATCAGCGCAATCACCACACCTGCTGTGCATAAGAGGAGCTGGGAGAAGAGACTCAGCGCGAGATCATTGTCGTGTTCACTTCATCCCTGTCGTGTTCACTTCATCCCTGTCGTGTTCACTTCATCCCTGTCGTGTCACTTGATTCCTGTGTTCCTGTCATGCCTGCGTTCCTGTCGTGCCTGTCGGTTCCTGTTGGTTCCTGTGTTCCTGTGTTCCTGCTCACCTGCTCACCTCCAGATCACCTTCTGTTCGTACTTTGTCCCTTGTCTACAATAAATACTGTAATTCTGCCCCAAGTCTGCATTCTTTGGTCTGCTACACACACCCGTTACGACACAATGACATAGCCCAAGGTCCTGTTTAATTTTATTTTCCCACTGACAAATGTCTGTGTAATCCCTCAGTTTTCTGGGTAGATGCCATAAATTCCTGTAATTTTCAACTTGACTAATGTAAAATTATAATAAATATAAAATTTTGTCTGGTTGACTGAAATTAACTTCTCATTACAAACAAATGAAAATGTCTTTACTTTAACTGTACTACCCTACACGTTTTATAAATAAAAATGTATGAATGACTTTGACTCCTCACCTGTCCTGCTTTGCTCTTGCGCTGCCCGCTACTGCCCCCGTTGTACAAGGCCGGAGTGTTCATGTCGTCTGTGCTGATGTTGTCCAAAGTGTCACTGAAGCCACTGCTCACAGAACTGCTGTCGTCCCAACTACAAAACACAAGAAAGGAAAAAAAAAACAAAAAACAAAAACATTTATATTAGACCAAGACACAGCAAAATGTAACTAAATCAGAAATCACTCCAAAATGTGGGTTTTACGGTGCAGAGAAAGGTTTTTTGTTTGTTTTTTGCTATAGTTACCCAAATCAAATCTCAAGTCAACAGTCCAATATACAAGTAACCACAATTGATTTGATGCCCCACTTACAAATCTATTTATCCAGGCTCAACACCAACAGTACATGAATTTTAAGTGATACAAACAGATGGTAAAAGTTGCTTTACAATTATTATTATTCCTTCACTCCACGCTCACTAAGATACTTTTGTAGCCACAGCTGTCCTGGAGCAAACTGATGGAAGTAAGGCTGCCAATCTGCACCATCAGCCCGTCTGACCACCACCAACACTCACACACCACATTTATAATAGGCACGGTGGTGAAGTGTCTTGCCAAAGGACACAAAAACACTATATAGTAAACCCATTGCTGCCCCACTGTGGCACATGGTACTCCCAGTGGTCTCCCATCCAAGTACTAACCAGGTACAGACTTACAGTACTTAGCCTCTGAGATCAGACAAGATCAGTCATTGACAAGGAGGTTTGGCAAATAATAAAAAAATATGAAAAACAAAGACTACATAATGAGGTAATGGATGTGAAATTGTAAATACAGTCCTGTTAATCAATTTCAGCCTAATTAACTTGGGTATTTAGATTGAAATTATGTAGCTTATTGGTCGTTAAGCTTCTTATTCACTAAACAAGAACAAAAGATCTTGGTTGTTAGCTCTATCACTGCAGTGGCTGTTCTAAACCAAAAGCATATGGTCCAAATACAGATATTTAATCTGCTCTAAATGAACTGTCAAAAATCATCAGCGTTCAAATTTACAAAGATCAGATCCATCAGAACCCTGTCAACCCCTGTCTGAGCACACTGGGCTCTGTAGCTGCACTCCATATAAGCAATAGTCACGAGAGACAGAGACAATGAATGATTTTCAGACCCTTTTCCATAGCAACGCAAAAAAATAAATAAATAAATAAAAATTTGTAAGACTTGCATTTTATTATAAATTTTAACAGACTACACCCATCCTGTAAACCAATATTGTACTGAAGGCTGGTACTGGATAGAACATATACAGTTATTCTAGACATAGTAAACAAAAGGTAAAAGGAAGCTGTTAACTTGAAAACTGCCGCTTAATTATATCACGAGGTGGAGCAGAGCATTTTGAGCAGTGGAGATGTAGACAGACTAAAAATAAATGTTTACTCAAGTATGTGTGAATGAAAAACAAAAAACAAAACACAACTCCAGGTGTGTTTTTGATGACAAAATAACATACTAACATGGCTGAAAGCTCACAAAGGTCAATTTTGCCTAACATACGACCTTTAATGCGAAAAGAAGAAAAACTTTTTTTGCTTGATAGTAAAAAATACAGGTAGGAAATTATACTTTTCGAAAAGTTTAGATATTTCTCACTGGTCAAAGGAGAAACTCAGGGATCAACTCAAATGGAGGAACAATGATTCAAAGAAAGCAGCTCAGTCTGGAGTTATTACATTTATTGATTTGGGAAAATATGTCTCACAATATGGCCATAAAAGATAATTGTAGCCTACGTTTACAGCAGTACATTAATACAATGAAAAGAAAGTCTGCTAAATGCTGCTATATAAAACTTATACAATATAGGCTGATATTAAATTTTATTATGCTCAATAATAAAACGTTAAAATAAATTCAAAATACAGACAAACCTTTACAACAATTTCAAAAAGTATAAGCAAGAGAGAATTATGCTTGTTAATTAAATTACAAACATAACTGGGGGGTGGACTATTACAAACTAACTACACAATTCATTGAAAATTGACTTAAAAAATTAACACTTAAAAAATATTGAAATCTAACTGCAATTAGGCTAGAAATGTCCACATGGTCAACTGCACCAAAGCTAAATGCAGAAGTCATTTAAAAAGCACCATATTGGCTTTTTAATGGTTCAAAGATCTACAAATAGTCTTAAATGTACACTATGTAAGTTTTCTGGTAGAGGGTACATCACCTGGATGTCTCTATAGTGATATTTCTCACTATTGGATCCACCTGTAACTTCACCTGGTGGTGCTATATGTTTGGCTCCACGTCAGTTGATAAGTTTAATGCAATAATACAGAATATTATAGGTAAAACAAGTTCTCCATGGAGAGAAGCTGGTGACGTACCCTCCGCCCAAAAAGTTCCACAGTGCACATTCAAGAAAAAGTTACATGGAGAAACGAAGGATCAGTTTTATGTATCAAATCAAAACAATTTCCAGGCAATGCTAATAAATATATGCTAAAAAGTACATCTAATAATAGTAAACATATGAATTATTCAGTAAATTATATTTTACTACTATTATACTTTTTTTAGGCTAAAAATGTCTTATTTGTCAACTACCCCAAAGCTAAATGTTTAAATCATTTGAAAAATGTCATTCATCAAACCAGAAAACATGCATGGAGAAAAACCCCCAAACATAATTTCTATGCAGGAGATTGAGTAACATTTTTATTTTATTTCAAAATCCATTATTTGATATTTCCTTTTTGTTCAAAGGCAGGATCCTCTGAAAATGTTTAATTACTCTCTCAAAGAAGCATTTTTTTACTCCCCTCTCAAAAAAGCAATCTTTCCCCCATCTATGACTCCATCTCCAGACCCAAAGCAAACAAAGTAAATAAAGAGAACAATAGAGCGAGTCAAGATGCCAATAAGTATGAAAGCACCCATTAAGAGTTGAATGAATATGCTAAGTATGACTCAGGCACAGTGCACACTTAGTGTAGCTCAATAGACCAACATACAGAAACTGTAAACAATACCCATTTCCAGTTTCAGTGTACTTAGTTCCTCCCTTCAGATATATAGGATAGATCACTCCTACTTTTGTTCAGTTTTACTTTTGGCTTTTCATAATTCATTATTAGACTAATGTGAACTTTTACAACACATTCTGTAAGTTCACGGAGCCTCAATAGTATTGTTTTTAGCAGCTGTAAAAATAAGTAAAAGGAACCAGAACTAAACCAGGACTGAGCATAAACCAAAGCTGGAGAAAACTAAGAAGCCAGGACTCAACTGGACTGAACCAGAATTAAACTAGATTTGAACCAGGACTAAAACAGGACTGAACCTGGACTGAAACAGGAGTGAGCCAAGACTAAGCCAGGACTAGACTAGAAATGAACCAAGACTATGCCAGGGGCCCAGAACTGAACCGGAACTAAACCAAGACTGAACTGGGGACTGAAATGGGGACTGAAATGGGGACTGAAATGGCGACTGAACCAGGACTGGGCCAGGACTAAACTAGGACTGAGCGCAGACTGAACCAGGCCTAAATCAGGACTAAACCATGACTAAACCACGACTAAACCAAGACTAAGAATGAATCACCATCTTCAGCACTAAGCTTATATCACTTTAAAAGACCATTTGTTTGCTACTCACTTAAAGCTCCATCGTCACTTTTGTGTTCAGACATGAAGAAATTCAATGTCATGAAGGTTTCAACGGTGTTCATAAATAGATCATAGAAACATATAGATAAATAGATGGATGGACAGACACTTTATGGGTCTGGTGATTCCGACGTTTTGAAAAGCTTGGTCCTTGGTGCTGATGTGTGGAAAGTGTGATTAGAAACACTTAAATCAGAGGAAATGAGAGGAAGGCGCAGCTGCTACTTCGGTGTGAATATTCATTTATAGATTGTTTGTGAACAACTGTGGCCATTAAAAACTGCTTGTGTGGTTGTTGCTTTGCCTGGAATTTTCCACAATATGGCATTAAACATATCTTTCTTGTATTTATTTATATGTATATTTATTACTTTTAAACCCATACTCAACTCATGGAATGCAGCATTGACTCCTTTCCACAGATCTGTCATGTAACTTGGCCTGGTGGTGTCATCTGCTTGTCTTGAGGGAAATAATAATAAAACATTTTTATCACACCAGGAAGAAAGGCTGCACTGTTAGCATGCTAGGTGTTGTTAGCACTATGGACCACTATGGAATGTGGACAACTGAGGCATTACATAGAAATAAGGCCACATGGCAATATTAAATAAAGTACTACCATTTAATCTGTCTAAAGAATGTTTCTATTATCATTGTGGTATCGGAATCGATATTGAGTATTGAGTCTATTACTTATGTATCGAAATCAAGTTCAAGTATCATGACCACTCTACTTTAAAATGAACTCCTGTTTTTTTTCCACGTTTATAAGACAAGTTAAAATCAACACCTTTCATTTGTCCCAAGCCAAGTTTAAAGCTTGTGTGGCTTTACTTTTCTAAATATTTCATGGCCTCTTCTTTTAAAATGTACTCTGACAGAACTGTGTTGAATCACACGCTGCACTAGACCTGCATTGCCACGGCAACGTCATCAGTCGTCTCACTGGAACAGCGAGCATCCTGGGTAAAAAAGGCACACATGAACCCACCCACCCCCAGAACAGGGTTTGGAGTGTGGGGGGAGAGGGAACTGGTTAAATTAACAATGAGGAGAAATGTACAGAGCAGAGAGAAAGAGAGGGGTAGAAAAGAATAAGAGGGGACAGAGAGAAAAGGCAAGAAAGACAGAGAAAAGGGGAGAGAAGAAGGGAGCAGAGTGAGAGGAGGGGAGCGTCGCCAAAGAAGGAAGAATAGATTGGGGATAGAAAAAGGGGGAGAGAAAGATGAAGGGTCAGAGAGGAAGAGTGTGAAAGAGAGGGTAGAAAAATGAGGGGCAGAGAAAGAGAGAAAGAAACAGTGATGGGTGACAGCGAGTGGAGGTGGGGGGTGGGGTAGAGAAATTGCTACAGAGGAGAGAAGGAGGAAGAGGAGGAAGAGAGAGAAGATGGGAAGAATGAAGGAAGGATAGAAAAAGAGGAGAGAAAGATGGAAGGACAGATGGAAGGAATCAGTGGAGAGAGATTACTGAAGAGGAAGAGAGAAAGAGCAGAGGAACAAAGAATGAGATGCGGAGGATGAGAAAGGGAGATCGAGAGAGATAGAAGAAGGGCAGATTGAGACAGAGAGAGAGGAGACAGGAAAAACTTGGAGGCTTGGAAGAGGAGGCGTAGGTGTGGAGAGAGAAGCAAGTGAAGGAAAGATGAGAGAGAGAGAAGAAAGGGATGGAAAGGGAGAGAAAAGAGAGAAGTAAGAGTCTGGATATTGGCCCATTTATTTGACAAACAAGGGCAGATGGTGCAAAATAATTCACCCCAAAAATCTCCATGTCGCCCCAGAGACTATTTTGTCCATCACACACTGATACAGAGGCCTTTAGAGGGGTTGACATTTGGAAATAAACAGACAACTCTCAAACAGCAACTGTAGTTTAACATGTTCTACAGACAAAATGGATTTTAAAAAGCTATTGTTCATGTATTTTGATGTAATATTGCAGTTGGTATTAATCTTACCATAACTGAACAAAATTGGAGTCTTATCTTGTTAGGTTATTTGACACTTAAACAATTGTGCAACTCTGAGTAGGCACAGAGAGGTAGGGGGGTGGCAAATGATTTGACATTAAAGAACTTCTATGTAACTTTTCGGGTAGAGGTACATAACCAGCTTGTCTCCATGGAGATGTTATTGCCAAATTGCTTAGCCTGTAATGTTGTAAGTATTGCATTACAGATATAACGCAGTGGCCACCAACAATCTGACCAGAAGTGAAGAAGCGGCTTGGATGAGCAGCGAAACGTCTTCAGTCTTACAACAGTTTGTCCAGTTGACAGATTTAAACTTCGTCATTTGCTATTGCATTACAAGTACATATCTCTTGGAAACAAGCAGGTGACGCCACCAGGTCAAGTTACAGGACGAATCTGTGGCAAAGCAAGACTACCCACAGTAAGAATATAAGTTTTTCAGAGCATTCATTTTGCAATAGAAAATACTCTAGCGTTCTATTTTGACTGATTAGGTTAATGCTATATAGTGGAACATTTCCGACAAAACACTAATATAGACAAGTTACATAGAGCACGTTTAAAGTGCATGAGCTGTTGGCTCTAGTTAAAGCTAAGCTAACCAAACCAAAGATACAATAAGATTTAATTGTTAATTGCTATAGCAGCAGTGTTATTTTTTTCATAATCTGATTGAGCAAGGGTAGGTTGCTCAATCAGATTAGACATTACTTCAGCTCCAATAGTAAAACCATTCTCAGCAACACCTTTTTATGGACTATTTGAGCTGCCTGTGAAGTCTCTAGTGTCTTGTTGGTGACGTTTTACCCGACTTTTCCTCATGACCTGCCCCCTGGTTGGTCATTTCCCATATTCTGACAGACAGTAATTCAAATGCACCCGGATCCATAGTGATATAATGTGGAGGCACAGCTGAATTCTGAAAAAAAAAAAAAAGTTCAACATAAACTTTCTATGTAAGTGTCGAAAAGGTCACATGCAAATTTAAAGTCTCGGACAGAAGGCTTTTTGTAACTATATACACTAGACAAAACAATCTAATTCAAATCTCTATAAAGTCTATTGTTTACAGTCTTTTATCTATTTGTCTTTTATAATCAAAGGTTATCAGTAGGTTATGAGTCAGATTTTCCAAATAACCACATTATTCCCCAAATGAAAAAAAGATTTACCGCTAACAAGGTCCCAATACTTAGACATGTAAACAAACTTATTACCAGTCATTCCTCACTTACCTTATACATTTTGAACATTATTCACCACGATGAGTTTATAAGCGTTTTTCATAACTTTCATGCCATAGTGGTAAAGCTGACAACAACTAGCATGCACAGTGCACTCCATGACAATAAAACACTTCATAATTAAATGCCAACAGTACAAAGATGACTTTTTCTGATCACAAGAGCTGGTTATAAAATATTTCTGTACTGGGGAAAGACATGCTTTGTTCAAATACATGAAAATACATAAAATGGGGTATAGGCTCTTTAATATGGCATCTCCAACTCATTCTGAAATACAACAGCCCAACAGCTAACACTACAGTTGATATCAATGCAACTACAGTGTAGGGATGGGACAATATTAAAATTTAGACTCATGATTATTGTGACCAAAATAATTGCGTTTGACGATATTATCACGATAATTATGAACCTGTAAACATTCCAACACTGTGGCCCTACTTTACAACTCTACAGCAATGTACATATAATTCTGCGTCACCCACCCACACAATCTATACATCAAATGAAAGCTACGGCGTTTGTCTTTCTGAATATGCAAACCATTTTCACCTGCAATCACCACAGTGCTGACAGGAAAGCTGTTTTTACAGAAAAGCAAAAATTGCATTTGGACTTCACTTAACTTTGAGGGCTATTGTTCAGTTAAACATCAACATATTCCCAGAAAGTTGGTCTCTCGTTCCGTACAGGTCCAGAGAATATAATCCAGTGAAGAAATTATGTTCACAAAATAAATTAGATCCTCCATGTCCAATCTGCTGCCGGAAAGTATTCCAGACGTGAAATCTGCTCCGTCACTTTTTAAAATTTCTTTTGTCAATTTCAGGCACAATAAATTTCTAAAAGTGCCAACTTTGTTCCTCAGTGCTAAACATACGTGTTAGCTTCTGAATGACACCAATGCTTGCCAGTAAGGTGGGGGTTGTGGGTTACTGGAGTCCCAGACAGTGAATCAGTGCTACAGATGACTGAAAGTTTATGCCCCACTCTCTCTCTGGTAGAATCAACCAGTTACATTACACAAATTTAGTGACATTTTCCCCTTACATCCAATGAGCAGTGGAACACGATGATGTATGGCATGCCATGCTTTTCCGTAAACAGACGGGGCTTGACAAGTGTGTAAACGAAGCAGAGTGGATGCAGAAATCCGTGCATAATGTGTGCGCATTGATGCACTGTTGTTTTGCGTTCTAAACATGACGAAACGGAAAAAACAAAGGAAGTACGTGGTCAAGGACACTGTGGATGCTGTACAAGTTATACTAAAGGCATCTCTGACCCAGAGTGGTTCATGGCAAAGAGTGAAGATGGCTGTGGACTCAGGAGTAGAGGATCCTATTTTTTGATGGATTGGATGCTGTTCTCAAGTAAGTGTGGTTTATTCTGATATTGACATAATTGTAGGTAAAATATATCGTGCGTAATTGTGCGCATTTGAACCGTGCGCTCTGGCACATTTGTGTTTAGCTGTATGAATTAAACTTCATTTGGCTATTGTTTGAAAGGTGTTGATTTATTCTGCAGTTTGCATTATTGTACGTAAAAATATAAGATGTGCACACATTAGCATCTCATCTGTGCGCATGGGTAAGGCACACTCTGGCATGTTCCTGTGGAGTGTTACGGATCAGAGTTTATTTATTGTTGATATCTGGCAGAATATAGTCACAAACAGCGATAACTGTGTTGCCCAATGATAAACCCAAATGTTACCTGCTGATTGACATCTAATTTGACAATGATCATTGGTTTTGCAGATCACTGAACCCCCAGATCACAGAATGTTTATGCTCTCTCTCTCACTGCTGTATCAACCAATTACTACACATTACGCATTACTGATGCTTTATGCTAACAACCAATGAGCAGCTGAACAAGATGATGTATAGTTTGGCATACTTTACTGTATTGTACTGTATTGTTCACATGTGGATGCTAGGTCCATACCTGTGCCAAATGCTGTTCAGCTAGCGCTAACCTAGCAATAGAAAAGTCCTCACAAATACATACCATTATTCATACAAATCTAAACTAACACATTCAATAGTTTATTTCACATGGTACAGTTACGATGGATATTTTTGGCTCAAGTCAGGATGGTTGTCTTGAAAATGCGCATTTAAGTTGCAAACAATTAATTGAGTACCTTTTTAATTGCTATGAGCAATATCATATGCCGTCCCATCCCTACTACAGTGTATTTTAAAATTATAGTCTTAAACTGTAGCTTAAATTACTTTGATTGTGTTCTGCTTGTTTTCCTAATGAAGCCAGCCCCTGAGATGAGTGCTGTGGCTCTATCCATTCATGCAAACATGATATCATACAATATTCAGAGGAGGAGGTCACGTTCCTTCACTTAGGCTAGGCTAAAGAGATTAAAACTAAGCTAACACTGTGATAATGGGAATTGACCAGGACTACATAAACTTACACCATTTCAAACCAAAGGAAAACCTAGAACTAAAAATGAACTGAATTTCAACAAATAGTGCAATATTACAAGCACATTTCCACACACCCAGGAAAGACCCAAGACACACTGGAGGGACTAGGTCTGTCGACTTGCCTGGAAGAAAGAGTGTCATTTTTTTAATTATTATTATTTTTTAACCATTGGGGTATTGGAATTGGTATCGAGTATCGAGGGTATTCCTTGGAATCAAAATCGAGTTTGAAATTTTAGTATAACAACACTAGTTCAATCTTAAGTCTATAAAATTCAAAGCACGTAACCAACTAAACAAGCTAACAAAATAGAGCAAAATAGATTTAAAAAAAAAATAGTTCTAAGATAATGGCTGTTCCAACTCACCTCTTTGGGTCTGGACACTTGCTTTGTCTCCTTGTGACCTAGATCCTTCTCTCCTCTCCTCAGTAAATAAACCTGTGTGACAGTCTAACACAGCTGGAGCCAGAACTATAGAGATACTGAAAGAGGCACCTCCTTGCTCCACTTCTGATGCTACTGCCTCTCCCATCTGCAAACCTCTCCTCCTACAACCCTCTAAGCCAATCCCATCAACAAATCCTGCCCCCTCTGCCTGTCTCGACAAGTCAGGCGAGCAGAATTCAGTCATAGAGTAGTTAATTGAAGACAGCGGTGGAGGATGTAACTGAAAATGAGCTCATGCATAAAATGTGAGGTGGTTTTGAAAAGATTGATTTGAAAATGTTTTGGTCTTTTTTCTAGGGTGGTGAAAGAAAAATAAGATTTTTTAAATTTATTTTTATTTTTTGTATTTTAAGGACACACCTTGAATATGGGAATATGGCAAACGACAAAGTTAAATCTGTCAACTGGACAAATCATTGTAGGAGTGAAGACGTTTCGCTGCTCATCCAAGCCGCTTCTTCAGTTCTGGTCAGAATGTAAGAAGCTATTTACAGTTTCAGTGTGGTGAGACCCTTCCCTCAGATAGATTTAAGGCAGTGGCCACCAGCATTCTGATTAGAACTGAAGAAGTGGCATGGATGAGCAGCGAAACGTCTTCACTCCTACAAAGATTTGTCCAGTTGACAGATTTAACTTTGTCGTTTGCTATGGATCAGACCTGGACGACTGAGGGTCTATACCAGTGGTTCTTAACCTGGGTTCGATCAAACCATACGGGTTCGGTGAGACAGTCTCAGGGGTTCGGCGGAGGTCAAGGCACATTGGTGAATTGAGACACAGCATGAGACACGGCCAGAGTGATGCCCCGGCATTGACTGGGAGGATCCCGGCGACAACTGCGCTCTGATTGGACATCTTCGAGGGACCATGGAAGCACATTACCGTAATGACAGTAACATATTTAAAGAGCCCCATGCCTCTGATATGCCGTTTGAATTTACATGAGAGCACAATTGATTGCGGAGTTACGGTATGTGTTAAAATGTTAAAAATAATAAATAAAATAAATACAATAAGTTCATTATTGGAATACATAAAGTTAAAAATTAAAATCATTTCAGTGTGGTAGTATTAAAAAAGGTCATGTCTTTGTGAAAAGGTATGTATGTCGTTTGTTGTGAGTTCATGCATTGTATTTGTAAAGGAAATTAAAATATTGTGTGATTAGTTTACCTTTGAGAAATCACGTGGTCTTGTAACTAAAACTAATTTGGTCTGGTCGTCAAGACAGTGTTAGAAAACCACAGCAGAGTGAGACAAACTCACAACGGACAATCTCAGCCAATGCTCCCCTATCTGTAGCACTACAGGAATCACCTCCCATCGCTCACAGATTACACCAACGACAGGAAGAAACAACATTTAACATGCCCATGGTTGAGGTCTCAGGACCAGAAGGCCCAACACTGGTTTTTCGCCCTTGGATCACATCAGAAATCGCAGCTGCGTCACAGCATCTGCCAAACCCCACCCACTCAGGTGAAAATTTTCCTAAAGAACTTTTGACATTTTGTCAGGATTTTAAACCCACTATGAGTGAACTCAAAAGAGTACTACTCATAAGGATGAAACCAACTGACTGGCACAAAATAGCACATCAACTCCAAAATACTGAACTGCAGTGCAATCATGTGGAATGGGAACATGACTCTAATGTTTTATATTGAGACGCTTTAAACAAGATATGCATTGCCATTTCAGAAGCCTTCCCAGTTTCTATTGACACTGACAAAATTAATGCCTGCAAACAAAAAGAAGATGAAGAACCCGAGGATTTTCTCACACGATTGACTGAACTGTACAACACTCATAGTGGATTTACAAGACTTATTACATTAGGTGACACTCGTGATGTGTGGGAAACACACTTATGTACCTATTTTTTAAATGGACAAAAGCCAGAAATTGCTTCAGCTGTCAAGCAGTCATGTATTGGGTGGAATGCTGCCTGTTTAACTGAGCTAAAAAGACATGCCACACATGCACAAGAACAAATACTCAACAAGAAAAGAGCAACACAAGACAAAATGCAGAAAGAACTTCATATGGCAGCAATAACCATGTACAAGGCAAACACAACACATGACTATGGAAACCGCCATCACAACGCACATTTTCGGGACACACAAGGCGAGAACCCAAGAGAAGATCAGCCCTTCCTCATGATATATTCTACCGTTGTGGACAAATGGGACATTGGGGGCGCAACTGTCCACTTTCTTCAGAAGCTCCTTCAAATACGAGACTATTGGCTATAACCAACACATCAGATTGACTAGAGTCGGATGGGACTGGAAAGAGAGGGATCCCAGCTGATGAGCCTGATCAACCTACAACTTCAGAGAAAGGTACTGTGCCACATACCCCCACAGTACAAAATAGTACCCTTACAACATATGGTCAAATGTATGTTCAATATACATCTGAAAACTATAAAAATTCGCACAATAGTCTTTAGCAATCACAGATCAGATTGTATCACTTTTGGTAGATTCAGGAGCAACACATTCTGTCATAAAAGCTATGCAATTTAATCCTAAACCTACATTAAGTGGAAAACATGTGTATTCAATTGGCTCATCAGGTCAAACAATTAAACAAAACATCACCATTCCACTACAATGTGAGTATGAACCAAATTCAAAATTCACACACTCGTTCTTACTCTCAGAACTATGTCCCATCAATCTGATGGGAAGAGACCTCATGTGTAAATTAAATCTGTGCTTGATCTCAACACATGAAGGCATTAAAGTATGTAAAATGTCTGATTTGACTTCCAACTTCTCCAACTCATTTGTACAATGTGCCACTGAAAACCTTAAGCATACTTACTATTAGAAAATGCAAAATTTAAAATGTTTTTCCACACTTCTTAAAGATATTCAAAACAAAATTTGCCCAGTGGCAACAGAATTTCAAACACCGGAGAATCTGCAATGTATCTCCCATGTGTCAGCCGGACCTGATGAGCAATATGAGAAAGGTTGGTGGAGAGAAAGAACTGACACACTTTCACTTGATCATGTCTACTGGAACCAAAACAAATGTGTTTTGTCTGTATCTCTCACACCAACCCAACTCACCTTCTTTTCTATTGCTAGCTCTGTACCACATATTCCTGTGTCTAAACGTACCTCTGATAATTAATATGATTTGGGTCCTTTTGTAAGAAGTTGTCAACAAGCAAATGATTGGACACAAACGTCTGATCCATTATTCTTATTATTTTTTCTCCATCATTGCAATGTTTTTGTAAAAAACTACAAGCTAGTGTGCATGCATTGAGAACAGTCTGAACAGTATGAATCAAGCTGTTTCCTAATGGAAGAACAAGCTGCAGTTGTTCAAGCCCTACAAGAAGTTCCTAAAACTCTGTGATCTGCCAGCAAATATGATGTTGGCCTCATCAAAAATTGTGAACCTGTTGTGATCACCCCAAAATCTAACTTCAGACCATGTAAACCACAATATCCCCTTAAGCGCGAAGCAATTGAGGGAATAACACCTGTTTCTGAATCTCTAAAAGCATCAGGAGTAATTGTTCCTTGTGATGACTCCCCTATGTGTACACCTCTATTCCCAATAAAAAGATTAGGGAAAAAGAACAGCCTACCGAATGGCAGTTTATTCAAGATTTACAAGCAGTAAACGCTGCAGTTCAGTCTCGAGCTCCAAACGTTCCTAACCCATACACTATTCTGTCCCAAGTTCCTCCTGATTCAAATTACTTTTCAGTTGTAGACCTGTCAAATGCCTTCTTTAGTGTACCAGTCCACCCTGACAGTCCATATTGGTTGGCATTTAACTTCAATGGCCGAGCTTACACATTTACTCGCTTGTGTCAAGGGTATTGTGAAAGTCCGACCATTTATAATGATGCACTCAGAAAAAGTCTTGAACCCCTAATCCTTTCTCCTGGGACAGCCCTACTTCAGTATGTAGATGACATAATGATTTGCAGTCTAACTAAACACCAATGTGAAAGAGACACAGTCAAACTCCTGCAACACCTTGCTGCAGAGGGCCATAAAGCTAGTCTTTCAAAATTACAATTTGTTCAAGAAAAAGTCACATTCCTGGGTCACATCATTACATCAAAAGGTAAAAGTCTGTCTCCAAAACGCATTGAAGCCATTCAAAATCTTCCAAAACAATTACAAAAAACAAATGATGTCTTTCCTGGGAATGTGCTCTTACTGTAGACAATTCATTCCAAATTATGTAATCCTAGAAGCCCCACTCAGCTCCCTAATTCATGGTAAGAACTTGCAATCTCATGACAAACTCACATGGACACCTGACGCTGATCATTCATTTACTACATTGTAAAAAGCTCTCCAAACCACTCCCACTCTAGGGTTACCAGACCCAAACCGACCATTCACACAAATGGTTGATGAACGTAATGCTTGCATGACATCTGTTTTATTACAGGATCATGGAGGAAAAATGCGACTTGTTGCTTACTTTTCAGCCAAACTGGATCCTGTTGCTGCTGGCATGCCAAGATGCCTTAGAGCAGTGGCTGCGGCTGAAAAAGCCATAATGGCATCTAGGGACATTGTGACATTGTTTGTTATTCTGATTTAACTCTTCTTGTTCCTCACACTGTATCAATGATTTTACTTGAACAGAAAACATCTCATCTCTCAACTGCTCCATGGCTACGTTACAACACTGTGCTTTTAGACATGCCTAACATCACAGTGAAACAATGTAATGTGTTTTATTTGTTACAGGAGATGTGGATGCTGCAGAATTTCTCTTTTTTTTTCTTTTCATGGTCCTACGACATAATCACACACTAATAACAGTTTTGGGCTTCACAAAATGTTCCTTTCAGAACAGCAGTTTAAGTGTTCTCTTGCAGCAGAAGATAACTACGCCAAAATTGACACATGTATATATACACATATATAAATGTGTCAAAAGGAGGGATGTTAGATGTAATAGCGGTGCAACATTGGTTCACTAAAGGTTTCTCAACATATGCACAGAAATACTGCCAAAGTTGCATGATCTGTGCTGCGCATAATGTAGGTAAGACAATTCCAATGAAACAAGCTGCTCATCCTCCACCAGAATGTCCATTTGAACATCTAATGATGGACTTTATTGAATTGACACCGGCACAAGGTAAGAAATATTGTTTAGTAATGGTAGACATGTGGTCAAAGTGGGTTGAAGCATTCCCAGCTAAACATCCAAGCAGTCAAGCGGTAGCAAAAGCTATATTAACTGAAGTTGCTCCATGATGGGGAATACCAACCAAAATCAGCAGTGATAATGGAAAACATTTTGTTGACACAGCAATTACACAAATAAGCAACTTCCGTGGCATTGATTTAAGAAAACATTGTGCTTATCATCCAGCCAGTGGAGGGGCTATCGAAAGAGAAAACGGCACTCTAAAAAGTAATTTAGCCAAATGTTGTGAAGAAACAGGACTATCATGGATACAAGCCTTACCTATTGTTTTAACTCACATGAGAATGCAAAAGAGGTCTAGAGCAAACATGAGCCCTTTTGAAATCCTATTTGGCAGACCACCATCTCTAGGACTGGGTCCTTGTGTTAGACCACTCCTCTCCACTGGATTATGCGAAGATGATATGTTACAATATTGCAAAAACTTATCTTCCACTCTCTCTCATTTCTCAACAGGTGAAAACAGCCCTTCCAACCCCCGTATCCAAACACCTCCACAACTTCCAACCTGGTGACTGGGTGATGGTAAAAGACCTGCGGAAGAAGCACTGGTGTTCCAGACGCTGGCAAGGTCCCTTCCAAGTCCTCCTGACAATACACACTGCCGTCAAGACTGCTGAAAGAGCGACGGAGATACACAGCAGCCACTGCAGGAAGGTCCCAAATCCCAGAGACGACCCAACACCTACAGAGAACCTCCAAGCACCAACTGAAGAACCAGCTCCCCAAGGCACAGGCATCTAACAGCTACATATACTACAATGGCAGCCAACTTGCACTGGACATTCTGCTGACTAAAAAAGGTGGTTTATATAAACTAATCAATGCTTCCTGCTGCTTCCACATCCCAGATGAATTTAATAATATCACAGACATTATTAAACACATGCAAAACTCCATTCAGCCCCCTAGACAGACACCTCATGGCTTTTGTGGCTTGAATCCTGGAGCCAAGACTGGCTGTCTTGGATTTTAACAACGATCATGCCCATTCTAATGATATTTTTCCTTGTATGCACTCTAACCCCATGTATACTGAAGTGCATGGTTAATGGTGTGGTCAAGAACATGACAACCTCTCCAACTTTTCTGCAAGAAGACACTGAACACAATGTCGCATGGGAAACGTCTGGCCAAGTCCCAGATGAAACCTATCAAATGGACTCTGATTCAGATGATGAACTATTTGTGTTGAACTAGTCACATTATGTTATTATTAGGTACCTTACAACACTGTGAAACAATGATAGTGATGATACAGTTGTAAATCCATTTGAAAATAATGTGTTTTATCAGAAATTGCTTTAATTGTATCTCCATTTTAGCTCATTATTATCTTCTTATCTTCTTTGTATTATTATCTTTCTGTTTTATTTTTATTTTTTTATCATTAGTATTATTTTTGTGTATTTTTGTTTATTTTTCTATACATTGATGTTGAAGTAAAATGTGAAATGATTAATGAATAATCAAAAGGAGGGATGTGTAAAGGAAATTAAAATATTGTGTGATTAGTTTACCTTTGAGAAATCACGTGGTCTTGTAACTAAAACTCATTTGGTCTGGTCGTCAAGACAGTGTTAGAAAACCTTTCATCTAAACACTTTTGTTCCCTTTTGGTTGCTAATCGTATTAAGATGTGTTTATAATTTAAGTGAAAAGAGATGCAATCAGACCATACAGTTGGCTTTCAAATCCCTCTCCTTTGAAATGTATCACACCTTGTATTGTTTTGACTCCACATGGTACAGCCTGAGGTGATCAACCTGAGGCCACACCTCAGTAGGAGTGTCACATTCTTGCTTTGAAATGTATGTTCTCTGGTCATCTCAAACTATATAACCCTGGTGATTTCCATCATTCAGGGTCTGACATAAGGGGGAGATGCTGTCGGACCCATTTCTTGCAAGAAATAAACTCTTGTCTATGATTCAACATTCATCAGATCCTGCAAAAGGAGTCTTATTTCCACAACAGTACTGGTTTTATTCTTTGAACACAGTGATGTTAATGCACGATTCATTTTGTGCGCCAGTAAAACATACATATGTCTTGAATTTGAAAAAAAATCATATTTTATTTTTCAATAAAGAAGGGTTCGGTGAATGTGCATATGAAACTGGTGGGGTTCAGTACCTCCAACAAGGTTAAAAACTTTATACTTTAACTTTATCATGCTAATTGTTGTAAAAAGCACTTACAAACTAATCACAGTGATTAATTAAGATGTTCAAAATGCATAAAGTAAGTGAGGTACAACTTTGGACCATTGAAAACATTTAAAAATGAACTAGCTCTGTTTTCCATGTTTTTAAGGCCATAAAGCGCCTTTAATAAAAATCATATATTATAAGATTTGGTCTTAATGGTGAAATATGACTGTAAAAAAAAAAAATAATAATAATAACTTAAAATTGCAATTCCACACTGAAAATTATAATAACTTTTACAATAGCAAAGGAACAACGCTACAAAACAAAACTTGTAGATGTTTGAGTAAATTAGATGCTTTTTAAATTAGTGACTCTCAAACTTGCCATAACTCCTGCTGAGAATGAGTTCAGATGAGGTTCACCAGCTGTCTCTCTTAATTTTACATCACTGATCACAGTCAAGATAAAAGAACAGACCTGCAATATGTCACCAGTGTCATTAATTAAAATATTGATACCTCTGAATAATGCATTTCAATGAGCTAGATAGGTTTATAGAGGTTTTGCTTTACTACATAATTTTGGGTAATATTTATTTATTAGTACTTTGGAGGTGGTAATCCTAGAAGTCACAGCTGCCTTGTGTCATACTGACTGATGTGTGACTGCCATTTTATTAGTGGCAAATGCAATCCTCACACAGTCACACTACCACACCTCCATGGATACTGTGTGTAGTATGATGTGTCTTGCCAATAAGCAGAACAACAGTGCCCATAGAGGCCTGGAGCTCAAACCACCTCCTGCTTGTCTCCATGGAGTTAATTTAAACATGATAAATACTGAGCTGCTAAATTATTGTTCCAGTTTACATATATTAAAAGATAAGTCGTTGTGACAGGCCTATGTAGTAATCAGAGCATTACATGAGTCATTGATCTCTGTTACATTTGGATAATCCAGCTCAAAGGCAGTCTGTAAAGTGAATTAACACCTATAGAGTTCGATCCTTATTCCAGCAGACTCATTACCTCTGTTATTAGATGAATGGAGTCATATGGGAGCCAATAATGAGAGATGACACAGGTCTTCACTGTTTATCTGCTAATCTATTGCACTGGACATGTCAATAGCACTGGGGTATTTCTTTATTTGATTTCAAGAATTACATCAGATGAACCAGATGCTTTTTTTCAAGCAAAAACACTAATATTCAACTCCTGTCCATAATCCAATCCAATCCAATCTAACTTTATTTATAAAGCACTTTAAAAACAACACAGTCGACCAAAGTGCTGTACACAGGTTAAAACAGGTAAAAACATGAGACGCAATAACATTAAAAACAGAACATGATAAATGTCTACTCTTTACCCTGAGTTAAAAGCCATGCTGAAAAAATGAGTTTTAAGAAGAGATTTAAAAACAGGAAGTGAGTCGGCCATTCTAACATTCAGCGGAAGTGCATTCCAGAGTTTAGGAGCAGCCACTGAAAAAGCCCGATCACCCCTAAGTTTCCTTTTTGGCTTAGGGACCACAAGGAGAACCTGACCTGCAGACCTGAGAGAGCAGGAAGGCGTGTAAGGCACCAGCAGCTCAGACAGATACTGTGGGGCCAGGCAATGCAGACAATTAAAAACAAATAAAAAAAATCTTAAAATCAATGCGAAACTAAACAGGTAGCCAATGGAGAGATTTCAGAATGGGAGTTCCATCCATCCATTTTCTTCTGCTTATCCGGGGCCGGGTCGTGGGGGCAGCAGTCTAAGCAGGGACTCCCAAACTTCCCTCACCCCAGACACGTCCTCCAGCTCCTCCGGTGGGATCCCAAGGCGTTTCCAGGCCAGCTGAGAGACATAGTCCCTCCAGCGTGTCCTGGGTCTTCCCCGGGGCCTCCTCCCTAGGGAGGCGTCCAGGAGGCATCCTGAGCAGATGCCCGAGCCACCTCAACTGGTTCCTCTCAATGTGTAGGAGCAGTGTAGGAGCTCTACTCCGAGCTCCTCCCGTGTGACTAAGTGCCTCACCCTATCTCTAAGGGTGCGCCCAGCCACTCTGCGGAGGAAACCCATTTCGGCCGCTTGTATCCGCAACCTTGTCCTTTCGGTCATTACCCAGAGCTCATGACCATAGGTGAGGGTAGGAACGTAGACTGACCGGTAAATTGAGAGTTTCGCCTTCCGGCTCAGCTCCTTCTTCCCCACAACGGACCGATACAGCGACCGCATCACTGCAGACGCTGCACTGATCCGCCTGTCAATCTCACGCTCCATCCTTCCCTCACTCGTGAACAAAACCCCGAGATACTTGAACTCCTCCACTTGGGGCAGAGTCTCACCACCCACCCGGAGAGGGCAAGCCACCTTTTTTCCAGTTGAGAACCATGGCCTTGGATTTGGAGGAGCTGATTCTCATCCCAGCCGCTTCACACTTGGCTGCAAACTGCCCCAGTGCCTGCTGCAGGTCCTGGCTCGATGAAGACACCAGGACAACATCATCCGCAAATAGCAGAGATGAGATCCTGTGGTTTCCGAACCAGACCCCCTCCGGCCCCTGGCTGCGCCTAGAAATTCTGTCCATAAATATAATGAACAGAACCGGTGACAAAGGGCAGCCCTGGCGGAGTCCAACATGCACTGGGAACAGGTCTGACTTACTGCCGGCAATGCAAACACAGCTCCTGCTCCGGTCATACAGGGACCGGACAGCCCTTAGCAAAGGGCCCCGGACCCCATACTCCCAGAGCACCCACCAAAGGACACCACGAGGGACACGGTCGAATGCCTTCTCCAGATCCACAAAACACATGTGGACTGGTTGGGCAAACTCCCATGAACCCTCGAGGACCCGATGGAGAGTATAGAGCTGGTCCAGTGTTCCACGACCAGGACGAAAGCCACACTGCTCCTCCTGAATCTGAGGTTCGACTATCGGTCGGATTCTCCTCTCCAGTACCCTGGAATAGACCTTACCGGGAAGGCTGAGGAGTGTGATTCCCCTGTAATTGGAACACACCCTCCGGTCCCCCTTCTTATACAGAGGGACCACCACCCCGGTCTGCCATTCCAGTGGTACTGTCCCCGACCGCCACGCGATGTTGCAGAGACGTGTGAGCCAAGACAGTCCCACAACATCCAGAGACTTGAGGTACTCAGGACAGATCTCGTCCACCCTCGGAGCCTTGACACCGAGGAGCTTGCTAACCACCTCGGTGACTTCAGCCAGGGTGATGGACGAGTCCGCCTCCGGGTCCCCAGTCTCTGCTTCCTCCTCGGAAGACATGACGGGGGGATTGAGGAGATCCTCAAAGTATTCCTTCCACCGCCTGACAACATCCCCAGTCGAGGTCAGCAGCCCTCCACCCACACTGTAAACAGTGTCGGTGAAGCACTGCTTCCCCCTCCTGAGGCGTCGGACAGTTTGCCAGAATTTCTTTGAGGCCGTCCGATAGTCCTCCTCCATGGCCTCCTCGAACTCCTCCCAACCCCGAGTTTTTGCCTCTGCGACCGCACGAGCCGCAGCACACTTGGCCCGCCTGTACTCATCGGCTGCCTCAGGAGTCCCACGAGCCAACAAGGCTCGATAGGACTCCTTCTTCAGCTTGCCGGCATCCTTTACTTCCGGTGTCCACCACCGGGTTCGGGGATTGCCGCCGCGACAAGCACCGCAGACCTTACGACCACAGCTACGAGCGGCCGCATTGACAATAGAGGTGGAGAACATGGCCCACTCGGAGTCCATGTCTCCAACCTCCCCCGGGATCAGGGAGAAGTTCTACCGGAGGTGTGAGTTGAAGACCCCCCTGACAGAGGGCTCTGCCAGGCATTCCCAACAGACCTTTACAATATGCTTGGGTGTGCCAGGTCTGTCCGGCTTCCTCCTCCGCCAGCGGATCCAGCTCACCACCAGGTGGTGATCGGTTGACAGCTCAGCCCCTCTCTTCACCCGAGTGGCCAAGACACGCAGTCGGAGGTCAGATGACATGACAACAAAGTCGATCATCGACCTCCGACCTAGAGTGTCCTGGTGCCACGTGCACCGATGGACACCCTTGTGCTCGAACATGGTGTTTGTTATGGACAAACTGTGACTACCACAGAGGTCCATTAACAAAACACCACTCGGGTTCAGATCAGGGAGGCCGTTCTTCCCAATCACACCCCTCCAGGTGTCACTGTCGTTACCCACATGGGCGTTGAAGTCCCCAGAGAGAACAACGGAGTCCCCAGTGTCTAGTACCTCTCCCAGGGACTCCAAGAAGGCCGGGTACTCTGCACTGCTGTTTGGCCTGTAGGCCGACACAACAGTGAGAGACCTGTCCCCGACCCAAAGGCGCAGGGACGCGACCCTCTCGTTCACCGGAGTGAACTCCAACACGAATCGGCTGAGCTGTGGGGCAATGAGCAAGCCCACACCAGCTCGCCGCCTCTCCCCGCGGGCAACGCCAGAGAAATGGAGAGTCCAGCCCCTCTCAAGAAGTTGGGTTCCAGAGCACAAACTGTGCGTGGAGGCGAGGCCGACTATATCTAGTCGGTAACGCTCAACCTCCCGCACAAGCTCCGGCTCCTCCCCCCCAGCGAGGTGACATTCTATGTCCCCAGAGCCAGTCTCCATGTCCAGAGATCTGGTCGTCGAGGCCCCCGCCTTCGACTGCTGCCCAGATCTTCATGCACCGGCCCCTTATGGATCCTCTGTGGGTCCACATGAAGACGGCCCCACATCACTCCTTCGGGCTGAGCCTGGCCGGGCCCCGTGGGGAAAGGCCTGGCCACCAGGCGCTCGCTGTCGAGCACCCACCCCAGGCCTGGCTCCAGGGTGGGGCCCCAGTAATGCCGGTCCCGGCGACATAACTGGCCTTTATTTAATTTTCTTCATAAGGGGCTTCTGAACCGCTCTTCGTCTGTCCCGTCTCCCTGGACCTGTTTGCCATGGGTGACCCTACCAGGGGCATGAAGCCCCCGACAACATAGCTCCCAGGATCATTCGGGCACTCAAACCCCTCCACCACGTTAAGGTGGCGGTTCAGGGAGGGGAGAATGGGAGTTATGTGGTCAAACTTCCGAGAACCAGTTAAAAGATGAGCAGCAGCGTTCTGGACTAGCTGAAGATGGGAAAGTAGGGTTTTGTTGAGACCTGAGTATAAAGCGTTGCAATAATCTAACCGTGTCGAGATAAAAGCATGGATTAAAATTTCAAAATTGTGTCAAGATAAAAATGACTTTACTTTTGCAAGTTGCCTCAGTTGAAAAAAACTGGTCTTAACAACTGCCTTAATTTGAGCATCAAGTTTCAAACTAGAGTCAAGCTTAACACCCAGGTTCGTGACAACAGGGTTTATTGCCTTGGTCAAGGAGCCCAACTCAGTAGAAATAACAGCAGTTGAATCACTGGGAGTAAGCAACACAACTTCAGTTTTATTCTCATAAAAATGGAGAAAATTGCAGGCCATCCATGCTTTCACCTCACTAAGACAAACTAGAAGTTCCTTTGACTGCTTCAGAGGCACATAAATTTGGCAGTCATCTGCATAAAAATGGAAAGACACCTTGTATTTACGTAAGATTGACCCAAGAGGCAGCAGGTAGAGGGAAAATAACAAAGGTCCAAGGACTGACCCTTGAGGAACTCCACATGTCAATGGAGAAGGGGACAACACGACATCACCAACTTGAACTGAAAAACTTCAGTTGGACAAGTAAGATCTAAACCAGGACAGAGTCAAGCCCCTAATGCCCACCCAGTTTTCCAAGCGTGACAGGAGAATCTGATGGTCGACTGTATCAAATGCTGCAGTAAGGTCCAATAACAGCAGAGCAACGGTGTCTCCAGAGTCTGAGGCCACAAGAATGTCATTAAAGACTCTCAGCAGGGCCGTATCTGTACTATGGCCTTTTTTGAAACCGGACTGGAAAATTTGAGAGATTGAATTTTCGCTTAAGAAAGAGCTCAGCTGCAAGTAAACAGTTTTCTCAAGTAATTTTGATATCAGAGGCAGCCTAGAGATTGGCCTGTAGTTTGAGAGCTCAGTGTGATCCAGGCCAGGCTTCTTTATCAATGGCTGAACAACTGCATGTTTAAAACTAGAAGGTACAAGTCCATTGAGAAGGTATTAATAATATCAAGGACATAAGGGTCCAGTGTGGAGAACACAGCCGAGGGGGAATAACATCGGTGGGCGAGCCAGTAGGTTTGATCTGACCAAACACTTTTTCTATAAATGATAGATATGAATGATACAGGCTCAAACTCATGAAAGACAGCAGTACAGTTTACAGCTATATCAGGCTCATTTAGAGGAGGACTAATAAGGGCCCTGGTAGTCTGCACCTTATTAATAAAAAATCATAAAAACTCCTCACACAATTTTGCTGGGTCATCAGGACTGGGTTGTGGGACAGTGAGAATTGATTTAACAGTTTTAAAAAGCACTCGGGGGTTGTGGCTGTTAGAATCAATTATATCTGAAAAATACTTGGTCCTAGCTGATTTCACTATTTTTTGATACGCCAACTGTCCCTCAACATCTGAAAGGAAACTTGAAGCTTATCCCCTTTCCACCTCCTATCCACCCTCCTGCACTCGTACCTGGCAGCCCGCGTAACGTCAGTCAACCAGGGCTCTGATTTAGGTTTAGACAACCAACAAAGATTTTATAGGGGCAACAGAATCTAATCATAAGAGACTTTCAGTTCAGTTTAACGAGTAGAAAAATTAAAATGACCAAATAAATAGGATAGATTCATTCAAAAGAAATTGTATTATTAGCATGAAAACATTGAAAAAGAAATGAAAAAAGGCTATTTTTAATTTTAGTTATAGATTTTTTAACTATAGTGAGTGAAAGTATGGACTGTATTGGAAAACTGTTAAGTAATGTTAATGCTCCTGCTTGTCTTCATTAAGTTAGCTAAGCTATTTCTTTACCTGGACCACATGTCTTTAGTTGACAACAGCCCTAGTACAGCCCATTGCCTTCATAGCCCTGCTCATGTGGACAGCTGCAGATGTACTGGCCATGTTTTTATTGTCGCACTGCAGTAGGCTCCTGTCGCTCCTGTCGCCCCTGTTGAGCCTGTCGCTCCAGAGTTTGTGTAACTGCTTGGCAACTGTTTTCTCGGGTTTGTCCAAGGTCACTCTAGCATCACCACTACACACACAACTGCTGAGCTGAGGCTTTAATCGAGTTTTGTCGCAGTGGAAATGCTCCTGACGACAGATTTCATTATTCTGACGGTGACTAAGGACTCGGGTTTACTTAGGAAATGTTTTAGATGATGACATTATTAATACAAGGAAGCAAGTCCATATAAAAATTAGAATACATCGAAGGTGGAAATATAAAACACATTATATAAAAGTACAAAATTTAATGGAGGGTCCACCGCCTGCTTGTCTCAGTGATGATGCTGATGATGAGATGTTAATGATTTGCCTGAAATGTTCCATAGTATGGCATTATAATTTCTTTAATTGGTCAGGGCAGTGCATGTTAATGAACATACATGACATGCATGCTGTAAACATATCGGTCCACAGTATCTATTCTCCATGGAGAATAGATACTACATGAAGTTATTCCATTAAACCTTTGAACTGACACAGAGTCTTTATCTGAGCCGCTTTTGTATTTTAAAGATGTGCTGTTAGACTGATACAACACTGCATCACTGTCAAATGAGGAATTAACACAACACGGTTTAATTGTGAGACAAAGGTTCATTAAAAATACACTACATAACTTTTGATATGTCTTCAAACTATCAAAAGGTGTTGTTCTGGCTACATACAACTTTAAAGCAGGCCAAATAATGCTGCAGTCAGTTTGCGCTTACCCTTTGACTACAGGGTTGCTGGTTCAAATTTCTGTCAAGTCCCAAAAACAAAAAAAAAACAAAACAAAAAATCTACCAAAATCACTACACAACTGCAAAAAGTGAATTGGCATAAGCAATGGTCCCATACTGATAATCTGTAGCTAACTACCATCATGAATGTCCACTGTGCCCTATGTGTTTCTGCATATTCATGATTAATGAGGTCAGACCATTCCTATAGTAACACATGAGTCAACAGCAGGTCATGCCTTTATATACCCCTTAGATTAAGTAAATTTGTAACCTTGCTCTGCTAAGTATTCTGTTTGACCCTTCAGTTAAATGAATTGGAATCAGCAGTTCAACATCCAATTATACATGTATACTAAAAGGGGGGTAGCCTACAAGGTGAGCTTATATAGTCACCTATATATGTGTGTGTGTGTATATATATATATATATATATATATATATATATATATATATATATATATATATATATATATATATATATATATATATATATATACACACACACACACACACAGTGAGGCAAATAAGTATCTGAACACCCTGTGATTTTGCAAGTTCTCCCACTTAGAAATCTGAGGGTCTGAAACTTTGAAAACTTCATCTTAGGTGCATATCCACTGTGAGAGACATAATCTAAAAAAATACTTTGAGGATCTCCTCAATCACCCCGTCATGTCTTCCGAGGAGGAAGCAGAGACTGGGGACCCGGAGGCGGACTCGTCCATCACCCTGGCTGAAGTCACCGAGGTGGTTAGCAAGCTCCTCGGTGTCAAGGCTCCGAGGGTGGACGAGATCCGTCCCGAGTACCTCAATCTAAAAAAAATCTGGAAATCACATTGTATGTTTTATTTATTTATTTTTTTTTATAATTTATGTGTATGTTACTACTGCAAATAAGTATTTGAACACCTGAGAAAATCAATGTTAATATTTTGTACAGTAGCTTTTGTTTGCAATTACAGAGGTGAAACGTTTCCTGTAGTTTTTCACCAGGTTTGCACACACTGCAGGAGGGATTTTGGCTCATTTTTCCACACAGATCTTCTCTAGATCAGTCAGGTTTCTGGGCTGTCGCTGAGAAACACGAAGTTTGAGCTCCCTCCAAAGATTTTCTTTTGGGTTTAGGTCTAGAGACTGGCTAGGCCACTCCAGAACCTTGATATGCTTCTTACGGAGCCACTGCTTGGTTATCCTGGCTCTGTGCAGGCCTGGACATATGATGGTTTAAGCAGGGAACCTTCAGTGCCATCTTAGTGTATTACTAACAGTAACCTTGGAAACGGTGGTCCCAGCTCTTTTCAGATCATTGACCAACTCCTCCCATGTAGTTCTGGGTTGATTCCTCATCTTTCTAAGGATCACTGAGACCCCATGAGGTGAGATCTTGCATGGAGCCCCAGTCCGAGGGAGATTGACAGTCATGTTTAGCTTCTTCCATTTTCTAATAATTGCTACAACAGTGGATCTTTTTTCACAAAGTTGTTTGGCAATTGCCCCGTAGCCCTTTCCAGCCTTGTGGAGGTCTACAATTTTGTCTCTTGTGCATATTGACAGTTCTTTGGTCTTGGCCATGTTAGAAGTTGGAGTCTTAGTGATTGTATGGGGTGGACAGGTGTCTTTATGCAGCTAACGACCTCAAACAGGTGCTTCTAATTTAGGATAATAAGTGGAGTGGAAGTGGACTTTTTAAAGATGGACTAACAGATCTTTGATGGTCAGAATTGTGGACAAAATTGTTGGTACCCTTCGGTTAATGAAAGATAAACTCAAAATGACAGAAATAACTTGTATCTGACAAAATTAATAATGAATACAAATTCTATACAATTTAATCAATGAAAATCAGACATTGCTTTTCAACCATGCTTCAACAGAATAATAATTTAAAAAAAATAAAATAAACTCATGAAACAGGCCTGGACAAAACATGATGTTACCCTTAACTTAATATTTTGTTGCACAACCTTTTGAGGCAATCACTGCAATCAAATGATTCCTGTAACTGTCACTGAGACTTTGGCACCTCTCAGCAGGTATTTTGGCCCCCTCCTCATGAGCAAACTGCCCCAGTTCTCTCAGGTTTGAAGGGTGCCTTTTCCAGACGGCACGTTTCAGCTCCTTTCAAAGATTATTAATAGGATTTAGGTCAGGGCTCATAGAAGGCCACTTTAGAATAGTCCAATGTTTTCCTCTTAGCCATTCTTGGGTGTTTTTAGCTGTGTGTTTTGGGTCATTGTTCTGTAGCCACACCCATGACCTGTGACTGAGACCAAGCTTTCTGACACTGGCCAGCACATTTTTCTGTAGAATCCCTTGATAATCTTGAGATTTCATTGTACCCTGCACAGATTCAAGAAACCCTGTGCCAGATTTAGCAAAGCAGTCCCAGAACATAACAGAGCCTCCTCCATGTTTCACAGAAAGGGACAGTGTTCTTTTCTTGATCTGCTTCATTTTTACGTCTGTGAACATAGAACTGATGTGCCTTAGCAAAAAGTTCAATTTTTGTCTCATCTGTCCATAGGACATCCTGCCAGAAGCTTTGTGGCTTGTCAACATGTAGTTTGGCAAATTTCAATATGCCTTTTTTATTATTTGTTTTCAACAATACTGTCCTGTTTTTTAAATAATTCTGTTCAAGCATGGT
Source organism: Periophthalmus magnuspinnatus (assembly GCF_009829125.3). Classification (NCBI taxonomy): domain Eukaryota; kingdom Metazoa; phylum Chordata; class Actinopteri; order Gobiiformes; family Gobiidae; genus Periophthalmus; species Periophthalmus magnuspinnatus. Next base: position 203,456 of record NC_047137.1, read on the forward strand.
TGAAAAGCAATGTCTGACTTTCAATGGTTAAATTTCATAGAATTCTTATTTATTATTACTTTTGTCAGATTCAAGTTATTTCTGTGACCAGTGTGAGTTTTTCTTTCATTCACCAACAGGTACCAACAATTTTGTCCAAGTGTGTATATATACATATACATATACATATACATATACATATACATATACATATACATATACATATATAGACTCTAAGAGCCTTCACTGCAAACTCAATGCTGATGAGGTTGTGGAAAACCACCCTTGAGGCCAGTGGCAAGCCACTTGAACAAGTGACCATCAAATGTGGCATATACCAAGTAGATGCACTGTCCCCACTGCTGTTCTGCATAGGTCTGAACCCCCTCAGCCAAATCATCAACAACACTGGCTTTGGATATTGACTCAGGGAATGGGGCCACTATCAGTCACCTCCTCTACATAGATGGCATCAAGTTGTATGCTAAGAATGAGCGAGACATCGACTCACTGATCCACACCATCAGGATCTTATAGCACAGACATTGGAATGTCATTCGGGCTGGAGAAGTGTAGCCAAATGGTTACAAAGAGAGGGAAGGTAGTCCACACAGAAGGGGTCTCACTCCCAGAAGGAACAATAGCAGACACTGAGGACAGTTACAAGCACTTTGGTATCCCAAAAGCAAATGGTAACCTTGAAGAGGAAACAGGGAAAGCAGCCATGGCCAAAATACCTCAGATGAGGAAGGCACGTCCTAAGGAGACAGCTCAACAACTACGCCCTGCCAAGTAATCAGACACCCAGCAGGAATCATAGGTTGGCCAAAGGAGGAGATACAGACTACAGATGTTAAGATTCAAAAGCTCCGGACAATGCACTGCAGGTCCCATCCCAAATCCAGCACCCTGAGACTGTATGTGAGCCATAAGGAAGGAGGCCAAGGACTAGTGAGCATGAGAGCCACAGTATAGGATGAAAAATACAAGATCCATAAGTACAATGGACAAGGCACAAACAGATGATATGCTCAGTGAATGTCTCAGACAGTGGAATGTGGAGCAAGAGGTGCTGGAGGAACCATCATGGGAGGAAAAGCCCCTGCATGGGATGTACCTCCGGAACATAACTGAAGTGGCTGATACCAAGAAATCCTACCAATGGCTTGAGAAAGCTGGACTGACGGACAGCACTGGCTGCACAGGAGCAGGCCTTGAGCACCAGAGGGATAAAGGCCCAGATCTACCACACCAGACAAAACCCAGGTGTAGGTTGTGCAAAGAGGTCCATGAGACGATCCAGCACATAACTGCAGGATGTAAGATGCTGGCAGGGAAAGCATACAAGTGGCCGGCATAGTGTAGAGAAACATTTGTGTAGAGTATGGACTGGAGACCACATGGTCAAGGTGAGGAACACCTCCAAAGGTAGTGGAGAATGATCAATCCAAGATAATGGGACTTCCAGATACAGACTGACAGAATGGTGATGGCGAACCAACTGAACATTGTGGTGGTAGATAAACAAGAGAGCAAAGCCGATGTGGTGGATATCGCAGTACCACATGATGGGAACATCAGGAAAAGGGAACATGAGAAACTAAAGAAATATCATGGGCTCAAAGAAGAGCTGGAGAAGGCCTGGACATCGGAGCACTCGGGGCAGTGACCCCCAAAACTAGAGGAGTGGCTACAGAAAAAAAACATCAGACATCTTAGTCCAGAAAACTGCAGTACTAGGAACAGCAAAGATCGTGGAAAAGAGGGGATGAGAGAACCAGAAGTTTACTTCTATATAAAAAGACACATACACTTTTTTTTTTTTTTTTTTTATTGTAAATTGAATTCATTGGAGCCACACCTGTGGATGTATTTGAAGGCACACCTGAAACACACTGCTTCTTTGTATAACATCATGGGAAAGACAAAAGAGTCAAGATATCAGAAAGAGAATTGTGGACTTGCACAAGTCTGGTTCATCGTTGAGTACAATTTCCAGATGCTTGAAGGTCCCACGTTCATCTTTTCAAACAATTATACACAAGTATAAACACAATGGGAATGTCCAGTCATCATACGTCTCAGGATGGAGGAAAAAGGGGGAAGCCCAACTGTGAAATAAAGGGGTGGCAGCATCACGTTGTGGGGTTGTTTTACTGCAGAAGGGACTCGTGCACTTCTCAAAATAGATGGTATCATGTGGAAAGAACATTATGTGTAAATACTGAAGCAACATCTCAAGACATCAGTCAGGTTAAAGCTTGGTCAAAAATGGGTCTTCAAAATGGACAATGACCGAAAGCATACCGCCAAACTGGTTACAATATGGCTTAAGGATAAAAAAGTCAATGTTTTGGTGGCCATGACAAAGTCCTGATCTCAGTCATTTTGAAAAATTATGGGCAGGCATGTGCGAGCAAGGTGGCCTATAAACTTAGCAAAATTTGTTTGCATATTTGACAGTTCTTCTGGACAGGTTCAAAAAGTGTTAACTTTGAACATAATCTTAAATTAAAACATAAATTGCAAATCGTAATACTTGTAAAAAAAAAAATATATATATATATATATATATATATATATATATATATATATAAGTGAGTGTGTGTGTATGGGTCATAGTATGGGTCAGAGATTAGACAGTGTGAATTGTTCTTATTGTTGAGTATAAAAGCACTGTATCATTTATTTAAATCCGACTGCAGATGAAAATGAACTAATATATAATCTGTTGAGTCTCTGTTTTTATGAACTGATTGTCCCTGTACATACAAAAAAAAGACGTCATACATCAGTGTATGTAGACACCAGAGGCAACGTGGGTGCAGTGTCTTACCTACTGAATTGTGAGACAACAATTAAAGGTACACTATGTAACTTTTCTGGTGGGGGGGTCTGCCACTTCCTGTCATCATGGAGATATTATTGATTTGCCTCTTGAGCAACAAACAAGCTAAAGAGGGTAGTTTTCAAGTACTTCTGACAATAGTTAACTATAGATAATGCATTTTCATGTTTTTTTGCACTAGGGTTGTAAAAAAAGTATTGAAAATCTGATACTAATTGATAATGAAACTAATATCAAAACTAGATACTCATTTGAGCAGGTAGCAATACTAAAAAAGTCACATTCAGAGGACAGAAATTAACCTTTCCTGAGTATATAATCTGAGGGCATTTTTTCCACCTTGCTCCTTTGCTCAAGTGTTGTTTTCTATATTTTATACATTCTATATTTTAGTGCTGGCGGGGATCAAATTGCTCAAAAATAGGGACACCTGGGACATTTCTTATATAAAATTAGGACAAACCAATGGTTTTTGATAAAAAACAGATTTTTTTTTACAATTATTATATATGTTTTAAGGCTGTAAAACCCCTCACCACACACTTCATACATGTTTCTCAGAGGCATTAACATTTTCTCCCATTTCTCTTGTTTAAACACTTTGAAAGTTCAAACCTTTGTACATTTAAAAAAAATAAGCACAGTATAGAACAAAGCTGAATACTATACTATACTGTAAATAAAAATGACAGCTTTTAGAAATACTGTAGCAAATTTAATTTTAACGATCAACCTGCAAGGTTGGACACATAAGAAATGATTAATAATGACTCATGCGTATTTTAGAGTTCCTCTGACCACGCCTCTTTGTCCTGGTACCTCTCCACTGTAATGTCTCGTAATGTTCTTTTTTTTTTTTTTTGCAGTAACTGATCCACAAAGCTTATTTTCCTCCTTCTTTATGTGACAAACTGAAGATTCATTTATTCCGTCATGGCACCCTATAGTTGCGTAACTTCTACCTGCCCTAAGCATGTCCTGCTTAAATATACCAACACGGCAGGACAGTTACAGCTTGTCTTTATTCAGCAACTTAACTCATCTCATCCTGTGCGCACTCACTCTTATTACATTTCTCCAAACCTGCTTTGAGGACTTCTAAGAAGTGGACCAGTGAGGCTGTGGAGGAGCTTCGGATGTGTTTGGACATTACAGACTGGGATGTGTTCAAGGCTGCCACAGACAGTTTGGATGAGTACACAGACACTGTGACGTCATACATTCAGTTATGTGAGGACAGCATCATTCCATCTTGCATCAGGATGACTTTTAACAACGATAAACCCTGGTTCACACCCAGACTGAGACATCTGAGGAGGGAAAAGGAGATGGCTTACAGGGCAGAAGATCGTGAAGGCTACAGGCCTTGCAAGTATGCGTTTAGCCAAGAGGAATGGAAAGGCTAAAGCAAAATACATTACATGTCTGGAGCAGCATTTCTCCACCAACGACTCTGTTTCTGTCTGGAGAGGGCTTAGGCAAATCACCAACTACAGGCCCAAAGCCCCTCCCGCTGTGGACAACAAACACCTAGCAGAAAAGTTAAATAGCTTTCATGTGAGGTTTGAGGTCTCACACCCCTCCCCCTCCTCCCTCACTACCATAGACATTACAGCCAAACCCACCTCAGACCCCTCCTCCTCCCCCACTGCCCTCACAGTTTTGGAGCAGGACGTGATTAAGCTTTTCAGGAAGCAAAACCCCCGTAAGGCTGCAGGCCCAGACGGTGTGTCTCCTTCCACCCTTAGACACTGTGCTGAGGAACTGGCTCCTGTCTTCACGGACATCTTTAACACCTCCCTGGAGTCATGTCACGTCCCAGACTGCTTTAAGCTGACCACCATCGTCCCCGTCCCCAAGAAGCCCAGGATCACTGCACTTAATGACTACAGACCTGTGGCGCTGACGTCTGTAATTATGAAGTCATTTGAGCCCCTGGTTCTGAACCACCTCAATTCCTTCACCTCCCCCCTCCTGGACCCTCTGCAGTTTGACTACAGAGCCAATCGGTCTGTAGACAACACCATTAACCTGGCCCTTCACTTCATCCTTCAGCATCTGGACTCCCCGGGAACCTACGCCAGGATCCTCTTTGTGGACTTCACCTCTGCATTCAACACCATCCTCGCTGCTCTGCTCCAGGACAAGCTCACAGTAGCAACAACCTGGAGCTTAACACCCAGAAGACAGTGGAGATGATCGTGGACTTCAGGAAAGTCACAGCCCCCCTGCCTCCCCTCACCCTGACCATCAGCTCCCTCATCAAGAAAGCCCAGCACAGGATGTTTACCTGCGGCAGCTGAGTAAATGCAAGCTGCCGGTCCAGATGATGGTGCAGTTTTACATGGCCATCACTGAGTCCATCCTCACCTCCTCCATCACTGTGTGGTTCGCTGGGGCCACTGCCAGGGACAGACAGAGACTGCAGCGCATTGTGCGCTCTGCTGAGAAGGTGATTGGCTGCAGCCTTCCATCTCTACAGGACCTGTACGTCCATGACTCGGGGGCGAGCAGACCGTGTGGCAGCTGACACTTCTCACCCTGGACATGGACTATTTGAGCCACTTCCCTCTGGCAGGAGGCTACGTTCCATTGGGACCAGAAACTCTCTTCCTAAGAACAGTTTCTTCCCCTCTACCGTTTGTCTCATGAACACTTCATAATATTTGCACAAAACTGTACACTTTATAATACCGGTCACTTTAATAAGTCACGTTAGAGTGAGAACTGCTCTGAGAATGCTGCAAATGATTTGCCCTCTAGGATCAATAAAGTTTTCTGAATCTGTTTGCACTGTTGTTCTGATGCTGCTGTTGTATATATTTTCTACCTATAAGTACTTTATTTTTTAAGCATATCTTTTTTTTAACTTTGTGCATGCCCTTATTTGTATTTGTATTTATTCAGTGTTTTTTATGTTGCACTTTATCACCGAAGTAAGTAAGTAACTGTGTTCACAAACGATGGCAATAAAAGTCTTCCGATTTTTTTTGGTGCACTCCTCAAATGTGCTGTACCACAACAATATGTAGTAGTAGTAGTTATTATGAAGAATGTAAATAATGTATCCAACATACTATATTAATAATATTCATTGTGAATACATACATTGTTTTATAACATCCTATTTTTAGAATGGGACAAAAGCCGCAAACCCACACAGGGAGCAATAGTTTTGTCAAGTGTAGTTTGGCATTTCAAATGTAAGATTGTTAGGGCTGTAGTGATTATTGTTGGACTAAAGACGCGTTCTGCAGATCGATTAGCCCGCTAAAAATGTGGCATGGTAAAAGCACTCAAAACTATTACTTATCTGACCCAAACGGCATCACAAGTCTACAACTGCATGGGAAGTCATGCAAAAACTATTTATGCAGAAAAATACATTTATGTCTGTGAATGTGACTTTTTTAATATCGATACTTGCTCAAATGAGTACCTAGTTTCGATACTAGTTTTAGTATCAATTAGTATCTGGTTTTCAGTGCTTTTGATAACCCTACTTTGAATGCAGCTCATTATTTCTCACAAACCCAAATATATCCACATGACATAAGTTTTGATGCAGCACCCCTGTCCTTTCTAAGGTGATGATTCAGACTAATCCTGCGTCTCCTCTTTGATTAATCCCACAGCCACCACCACCACCCACCAACCCACCCACCACCACTGAGGCACAGGTGTAAACCCAGATGGTGTCATCATCCCCCCAGAAGCTTTACTGGGACTGGGGCCTGAGGGGTGTAGGGATGGAGTAGTTGTTTAGGGTGACTACTAGGTTGCCTCACAGAAATGCACCACACACATTTGAAATAAAATGAAAAGCTTTGTGCTTTAACTTCATATCAGTTCTAAATATGGAGTGGTTCTAAAAGAAAGTTTAAGAGTAGTTCTGGAAATCAAAAACAATAAAAAGCAAGAAAAAACAGTGGCTCACTCACCTTTACCTGCACTCTGTTTTTTTGTTTTGTTTTTGCTAATCACAGGCTGTTGTGAGCATAAACAATAATGGTGTGTTGATTTTTTTAAACCGTATCCATTTGGTGGCCACAACCAAATCTTGTTTAGTCCCTCTAAATGCCCAGAACTGGCCCTGCCTCAGTCACTGTATTTCAATCTTCATTTGGTTTAGAATGTATTTAAAACCTTAATGTACAATAGAAAAAATAGCTATCAAGTTGACAAGCAAAAATAATTACGCCATATTAGGTCCCCTTTAAAATACAACCCCTTCCCTCTCTCTCTATGTTCTTAGGAGCACAGTTAGTGAGTTCACCTCTTTTCTGTCTATGCATCAGTCTCTCTCTGACAGCAGCAAGTTAAGGCCCAGGGCTGGATCTGAACCGGTCTGACACGGGTCAATTTAACGATAAGACCACCACTAGATGATGGACAGAACAGTGTTATGACCACACTGTGAGGCTGGCTTATACACACGGAAGTACAATTTACAGCATCGCTGTGTAACATTTCAGCCAAATAAAAGCTGCTAATCTATACTTATGGCTCAAAAATTACCAGGATGAAACAAGAAGCTTTAATGTTTTGTTACCATTTATGAGGATATTGGAATGAGGAATGAATTCAAATTACCTATTTTCCAGGACTAAAACAAGTCTAACAAACCATTTCATTTGGATTAAATGGGTATAATACATTTTTTTTGTTCTGAATGAGATGAGAATATTCAGAGGAGATGTCTTCTGCATTTTAGGCATGTGATACAAATGAGCGGTTGTGGTTGGATCGTCTCAAGTTAGGACAGCGGCTTGTCTGTGGTCCAATTCCTGACTGGAAATCCTGATTGGATTTAAACAAAATATAGAAGAGACTGGCTACTCATGCAATAAAAAAATGCTACTATTTACTCTGCATAAATAGCTGGAGTCATGTTATTGAAGCAAATGAAATGGGTATACATCATAAACAAAATTCTGTATTAATAGTTGTGCTGGTCAGAATCCATTTTCACATCTCGTCATGCGTCTTGTTGACAGTTGAAATAGTTGCAGTGTAACTGTTTTTGAGTGAGTCTCAGTCATCTTTCCCTCATTGTGACATCCACATTGATTATACGTCTGCACTGCTCTGCCCACTTAACACTAGCTCCATTCACTGCCCTTTAGCAGAGAAAGACTCTTTTTTACTAAGAAAAATAACAGTTCTACACTTTTGCATAACAATAAAAGGAGTAGGCGTTAGTTTAAATTTTGTATGTTTTGATACTGCACATGCTCAACCTCTCCTGCTCTTGCATTTGCACTAGTTAAAGCTATAGTATGTCGCTTTTTTGCCAAAAAAGCTGACTAAAATTAATATGTGTCTTTTCATCATGGGAGTTTGGATCTCCAAAAACATGATTCTTATTTGGCCTTCCTCCTTCTGTTTGTCTACATGGAAATGTTCCTTTGGCTATAGTATTCCATAGTATGGCATAAAATGTACACACGTGGACAAAATTGTTGGTACCCGTTGGTTAATGAAAGAAAAACTAACAAGGAAATAACTTGAATCTGACAAAAGTAATAATAAATAAAAAGTCTATGAAATTTAACCAGTGAAAGTCAGACATTGCTTTTTAACCATGCATTACCACCATCACTGCAATCAAACAATTCCTGTAACAGTCAATGAGACTTCGGCACCTCTCAGCAGGAATTTTGGCCCACTCCTCATGAGCAAACTGCTCCAGTTGTCTCAGGGTGAAGGGTGCCTTTTCCAGACGGCATGTTTCAGCTCCTTCCAAAGATGCTCAATAGGATTTAGGTCAGGGCTCATAGAAGGCCACTTCAGAATAGTCCATTGTTTTCCTCTTAGCCATTGTTAGGTGTTTTTAGCTGTATGTTTTGGGTCATTGTCCTGTTGCAAGACCCATGACCTGCGACTGAGACCAAGCTTTCTGACACTGGCCAGCACATTTCTCTCTAGAAGCCCTTGATAGTCTTGAGATTTCATTGTACCCTGCAAAGATTCAAGACACCCTGTGCCAGCTGCAGCAAAGCAGGTTCGAGAACATAACAGAGCCTCCTCCATGTTTCATAGCAAGGACAGTGTTCTTTTCTTGATATGCTTCATTTTTTTGTCCGTGAACATAAAGCTGATGTGCCTTGGCAAAAAGTTCAATTTTTGTCTCATCTGTCCATTGGACATTCTGCCAGAAGATTTGTGACTTGTCAACATGTAGTTTGGCAAATTCCAATCTGGCTTTTTTATGATTTGTTTTCAACAATGGTGTCCTCCTTTATGTCCTCTTTTGTTACCATTTGTATTATACGTCTCTTTGATTTGTCATCAATTCTCCTCCTGTGGCCACAACCACGGAGGTTGGTTACAGTCCCATGGATCTTAAATTTCTGAATAATATGTGTAACTGTAGTCACAGGAACATCAAGCTGCTTGGAGATGGTCTTATAGCCTTTGCCTTTAACATGCTTGTCTATAATTTTCTTTCTAATCTCCTGAGACAACTCTTTCCATTGCTTCCGCTGGTCCATGTTGAATGTGGTACACAACATCTCACCAAACAGCACAGTGACGACCTGTAGCCCTAATATATAGGCCCACTGCCTGAGTACAAGATTGTAGACACCTGTGATGCTAATTATTGGACACACCTTGGATTAACATGTCGCTTTGGTGACATTATTTTCAGTCTTTTCTAGAGGTACCATCGTTTTTGTCCAGGCCTGTTTTATGAGTTTATCCATCCATCCATTTTCTTCCGCTTATCTGGGGCCGGGTCGCGGGGGCAGCAGACCAAGCAGGGACTCCCAGACTTCCCTCACCCTGGACACGTCCACCAGCTCCCCAAGTGTCCTGTGTCTTCCCCGGGGCCTCCTCCCGGTGGGACATGCCCAGAACACCTCCCTATGGAGGCATCCAGGAGGCATCCTGAGTGGATGCCCGAGCCACCTCAACTGGTTCCTCTCGACGTGTCAGAGCAGCGGCTCTACTCCGAGCTCCTCCCGTGTGACCGAGCTCCTCACCCTATCCCTAAGGGTGCGCCCGGCTACCCTACGGAGGAAACCCATTTCGACCGCTTGTATCCGCAACCTTGTCCTTTCGGTCATTACCCAGAGCTCATGACCATAGGTGAGGGTAGGAACGTAGATTGACCGGTAAATCGAGAGCTTCGCCTTCCGGCTCAGCTCCTTCTTCACCACAACGGACCGATACAGCGACCGCATCACTGCAGATGCAGCACCGATCTGCCTGTCAATCTCACGCTCCATCCTTCCCTTACTCGTGAACAAGACCACGAGATACTTGAACTCCTCCACTTGAGGCAGAGACTCACCACCCACCCAGAGAGGGCAAACCACCTTTTTCCAGTCGAGAACCATGGCCTTGGATTTGGAGGAGCTGATTCTCATCCCAGCCACTTCGCACTCGGCTGCAAACTGCCCCAGTGCCTGCTGCAGGTCCTGGCTTTAATAATTCTTTGGAAGCATGGTCGAAAAGCAATGTCTGACATTGGTTAAATTTCATAGAATTTTTATTTATTATTACTTTTGTCAGATTAAAATTATTTCTGTGACTATTGTGAGTTTTTCTTTCATTAGCTGAAGGGTACCAACAATTTTGTCCACGTGTGTATCTCTTTCCACAGAGAATGTTCCAGAATCTGGTTTTAAATTCTGTTTCCACAGAATCATTCAGGTAACTATCCACACCCAGACATACATACTATCACTTTAACTAAGCTTCTGTGAACATGCTGCTGCTAATAGCCGTCATGATAAAAAAGAAAAAGAAAAAAGAAAACACATTCTAGTTCAGTAAATCAACGTTTGTTTAAATAAAATAGTTAAAAATTAGTTGAGCTCTCTTAAAACATTGAAGGGCCTACTGCAGACAGAGTAAATGAAAGAAGCCTTACTTGTCGATGTCCCCGGGTACGTCTTTGCTGAGTCTTTGAAAAACATCTCGAGAAGAAGGCGAGTCGGAGGCACGACCCGAGTTTCGACTGTAAAGATGGAGCCCGCTGTCTGCCATGTATCTGTAATGGGGAAGGGGGTTATGGTTTTAGAATGTAATGTGTAGCAGGGCAAGTAATGTAATTAATATGATTAATTCGTGTTTTTAATAGTCAACGTTGTAAAAATTACAAAATTGTGAAATCTATTTTTTTTTATGAAACAACTTTTAAATAACTTTACTCCTGACTACACAAAATAATTTAAACAAATACTAAATGAATTAATTGGCAAAGTAAATAAAATAAAATTTATATATATATATATATATATATATATATATATATATATATATATATATATATATATATATATATTGCATGGCAGGATAGTTTTTCAGTGCAGTAAAAAACACCAAAAGAAAAAAAAAAACTAAACAAACTAACAAAAAACTTTATTTTATGTGAATAAAATTATGCTTATATTTTATCATTAATAAACTGTATGCTTATATTTTGTGTATGAAACCAACAAGGTGAAATGAAAACAAAGAACCCTGTGTAACTGGAAGGAAAAACAGGAGATGTTTGTGTAGAAAGATACTGAGTCTATTGTTTAAAATGCTGGGTTAAGTCATGTGTTGAAATCATATGTCGTAATGATGTCTTAAATAGGTGTCATGTGTTAAAGAAATGTATGTCATGTGTATAGAGAATGCGTCATCAGTTCAAATTAAAAGGCCGCTGTGAAAAGGGGGAAAGTTGGAGAAAAGTACTTAGGAAGCAAAGATGCAAAGCTCTTCGTTTGTGCACTTTCTCCCCTCTGATCAGAGCAGAAACAAGTCTAAAACTTGTCTTAAGTCTTTTTGGTAAACAATGCATATAGAACAGAGTTTTCTTGACATTTTACAAAATGTTCATGCAAAAAAGTTATATAATGAGGCTTTAAGTCATTCCATGTTTCACTTTGTGAATTGACCAAGCAAAATGTAGTTCTATTTTTACCATTTCAAATACTGACAACTTTAAGATATCATACACTTTCTCGAGGCAGTGGAGCCATATACTGTTTATTTCTCTCCCAGAGGTACCATTTCTTCAAGGTTGTTTTCCTGCTGAGTGAGTGAGGGCCATGGCTTACACACATTTGTGACATTAAACTGAAAACATGACTTTTGTTTATTCTTTATTATCATCTGTGACTGGAGCTCAAGGTCTGTATGAAAGTGAACGTAACTGTGTTAATGGTATTGTCCTTTAAAGCAGAGGAAACATAGCATCGGTGTAGGTGAGGAGTCATGTAGGTGTTGTATATTTTAATTCTAAAAGTAACTGCAAAGAAAAAATAACTTTTATTATCTCAAAGATCCACTATGTAGCTTTTCTGGTGGGGGTCCCTCAACTTGCTTGTCTCCATTGGGAGGTTACTGTAATGTTCCACAGTATTGCATTAACAACATCAACATCAGTTGGGTTCATTCATTTACAGACATTTCTACTGCTTGGACCAGTCTTTACATATAACAACTCGCAAATTAAAGGCCATGTACCCAGTTTAGGTTTTTTCCATGCATTTGAGTGAAAAGTGTCTTGTCCCAATACAGGTATATTGTATGAGCAGTTCTGGAGGTCAAAATACATTTGCTGTATGATATTTATTGTATGATAATTAGGAAGTGTGCTGTCAGCGTGCTGTTTGCTGTTTTTTTTTTTTTAGCATGGTGAAATGCATAAGGTAAGTGAGCAATAAATTTGGACCATTACAAACCGTTTAAAATGACAACTCCTATTCACATTTTCACGACTGGTAAAGCGCCTTTAATAAATACAACATATTTTAATGCCATATGGAACATTCAAAGCAAAGCAATATGTTATGCTTTGTAGGCTAGGCGGACTGACTGAAAAAGGTTATGTCTAATCTCTCATCAAGCTGCACCTGGGAGGGACAAAGGACCTAACACTCAGCACCAGATTGTCCGTGTATCCACAATGGTACAGCTCTGCTTGGCTCAGTCTCATGTTTTGCATTTGTTACTTTTCACCACTAAGTTGGATGTTTTTTTGCTCCTCGTCAGATCCTGCTCCCTGAACCCACTCAGCTCCTCTGCCTCCGACCCAGCTTTCCACGACCGGTATGAACCTCACACCCTCCGACCCAGTTCACTTTGACCGGTACGGATTGCCATCACAAATTAAATTGAGTTGAAATTGTCAGAAGGGGATAAAAAAAAAAAAAAAAAAAACCTGATCTGCACAAGGTCAAAAAGGAAAAAAAAAAAAAAATTCACATAATTTAGATTACTGTTAGGATTTGGGTGTCTTTTGTGTGTTCTGTGCTGTTTTCCCCCCTTCCTTCTGCGTTTGAGCCTGGAGCTGGGTGGAGAATCTGGCAAAACCTAAGCACACCTGCTTCTCATCAGACAATCAAGCCTTCACCTGCGAGTAGAAAAGGACTGAGGATCCAACCCTCGGGGCCAGATCGATGGACCAATCAGACTCCGGGCCGGATCTAACTCTACACTGGGCGTTTTCACAAAATGGAATAATCATTGAACAACACGAACAGAATATCTGTAACCAGGTTTCTGCCTTCCTCACTCACCAGCCTGCCTACCCTGTGTTCCTGCCTGCCTGCCGTGGTTCCCTGCCTGTTCTCTGCTTGCCGGCTCGTCCAGTCTTGTCCTGTCCCGACCTGGCCACTCCTGCCCCAGACCATTGAAGCTCCGCTGGACACAGCTTTCCGTCCAGGGAACTCATCGTGTCTTCTGCCCCTCGTCTGGACTGTTGCAGCTCCGCTGGACAGTCTTCCGTCTAGGGACCTCATTGTGTCTCCTGCCCCTCGCTTGTACCATTGCAGTTCCGCCGGACACTATCTTCTGTCCAGGGACCTCCTTGCCCTGCTCCTCACCCTGCTCCTCACCCTTCGTGGAGCTCGGACCCTGGGGGGTACTGTCAGTGTTGTGGAAAAATTACAGTTCTAGTTGAAAAGTAATCCATTTGCGAAGCTTGGTGAGTTTTGAAATACAGGAAAAAAAGGTTTATTGTTTGTTACAGCAGATACAGACAGGACAGAGCCCAGGCCTTCCCTGGCCAAAGACTGGTAGCCTCCTGGCCTCTCCCCCAGTTCCCCCCTCATGCTAAGTCCAAGTCTCAACAACCCAACCAATCCTGAGCATCTGAGCTCTGCCTATTTTATACCAGAATGACAATGCTACATACATTTCAAAGCAGAGTGATGATTGTTTCACATCCATGAGATAATGAACTTTTACACTTAGACAGGTAGAACAACAGCGAGTTTCCTGTGGGATGGAGACAGAGCCTTCACACATGTTAATGTCTGATCTGAGTCTGGCAGACAGACACAGATCAAATGCTTTTAAAGACACAACATGAATATACTTACATTTCCTCCACACTTAGGATTTGGGTTTTTTGTATGTTCTGTGCTGTTTTCCCCCCTCCCTTCTGTGTTTAAGCCTGGAGCTGGGTGGAGACTCTGGCACCACCTCCACACACCTGCTTCTCATCAGGCATTCAAGCCTTCATCTGTGAGTAGAAAAGGACTGAGGATTCAACACTCAGGGCCAGATTGTCTTGTCATCTTCATGTAATGCTCCGGTTTACTTGCTCGTTGATCCACCGTGATTCCACTCCTTGGAACTACCCTGCATCTCCATCTCCAACCCAGCTCTCCATGTCCGGTACAAACACCACAGCCATTGACCCTGTGACCCACGACCCGCTCCAAGACTACTACCTACAACACCGCTCCCAACTGTCTGTTATGACTACCTTCATTCAATTTCCTATCTCGGCAAATAAACTCTTTTCTGTTTCCCTGAGTCCAGTCTCGTTGGTCAAAAGAATGACTCACCGCTGAGTGGAGAGTTGAATGAGAATCTCATTTAGGCATGAAACAATGAGCATGCTGACTCCAGAGCACAACCAACATGAGCCACAGTGAGCAGCAACGGGAGCACCAGAAGCAGAAAGTGACAGGGGTGCTCCAGGTAATATAGCGTTCACTTGTGCGGTAATTGAGGTCACGTGGGTTACAAATAACATCGCCATGGAAACAATTAAATGGCATGGCCTGATAACAATCTTGAGAGCAAATAGTTATGAAATAGACATAGCAAAATAAAATGACAACACCAATAAATTAGGACTTTGACTGATCAACAGCTCTCACCTGGATGAGTCGGAGTGGCCACTGTAGTGCCCCCCAGTGGCTGCAGTAGTGGTGGAGCTGCCTCGGGGTACAGCATATCCACTGGGCATGGAGGGCGCATCTCCGGCCTGTAGTCTGGGGGTTTGGGGCTGTCCCAGACGCCATGACATGGGGGAGGCCCGAGAGGAGAGGGGCACCTGGGATCGCCCATTCACCTCTGTGGTTACCGTGGAGTCAAAGGTCGTCTCTAGGGTGCTGTAGGAGAGAGGAGAGTCATTTTAGACAGTGACTGTGTCCGAATGTCCATCCCTAGCCTTTAACCCCTCATTCACCACATAGTCACCCACTCTATAGTGCCCTCATTCACAGAGGGATTCAGACACACAGCTCTCTACTTTTGGATTGCATGATACTGTATATATGTGTGTATGTACTTAAGAAAATGCCACAGAGATTGGAATGTCATTTTCAAGGGAGTTTTGGCCCTAGATGGGACCCTGAAGATGAATCAGTGTCTCGTCTAACTGTGGAATAAATTAAATAAAATGTTTTTCTTTATTCATTTCAGTTTTCACTGCCAAAGGTTGTGCTTGGATAACAATAAAATATTAAGAGTGTCAGTAATAAACTCTGCCATATAAAGACCAAGTATGGTTGATTATTGATTTAACCATAGTTTTGGCCTCTATTGACCTGGTTTAACAGTTCAATTCTGGCTCTGACCAGTGCATTTGTTGCATTCTTGGGTGAGACATTCACCTTACCTATGGATGATTGTGGTGGAGTCTGTAATGTAGCACTTTGAGAAGCTTCTAAACCAAAGGCTATATATATATACACACACACACACACACACACATATATATAAATGTATA
This sequence comes from Periophthalmus magnuspinnatus, assembly GCF_009829125.3. Classification (NCBI taxonomy): domain Eukaryota; kingdom Metazoa; phylum Chordata; class Actinopteri; order Gobiiformes; family Gobiidae; genus Periophthalmus; species Periophthalmus magnuspinnatus. The sequence continues at coordinate 219,250 of NC_047137.1, forward strand.
CGTGTGTGTGTGTATATATATATATATATATCAGGGGTGTTCATTACGTTGATCGCGATCTACCAGTCGATCGCGAAGGCATTTTGGGTAGATCACGTCCCGTCATCCATCCAGTCACATAACTAATATACAGGACAACCAGTCAGATTACACCTGACGCTAAGTCACATCATGGGCGCTACACACGCATAAACAAGCGTGAGTTAGCTTAACCCTATAGCGTCGGATCCTATCGTCGTCGATAGAGCATGGTTACGGACTTTCCAGCAGCGTAACTCCGCAACTAGTTGTGCTCTCATTCAAATTCAAACGGCGTGTCAAAGCGGAGACATGGGGCTATTTAAATATTTTACCGTCATTATGGTAATCTGCCTCTGTTGTCCCTCGAAGGTGACAAATGAGAGTGCGGGTGCTGCGCGGATTTTCCCAGTCATTTATTCGATGCGTAAAATAAAAAAATAAGGATGGATGTGTAAAATAGAAGTAGTTGTGTGAAAAAATGCAGTAAATTCTGATACTTCGTTTAACATGATTTTTATGGTTATAAAAAAATACAAAACCGTAATCAACATGATTAGCTCTGTTATCGCTTTCAAACGAAAAATGCAATTTTACTGCTGGCTGGCTGTCAGAAGCTACTGCCCGAACCATCCATCCCTCACTGATTCCATTCAGTGCAAGTCATCAGAGCAGTAATCATCATTCAAGTAATTATGAACATGTAAGAAGTTCAATTGTGTTGTGCTGTATTATCTCATGACGTTGTGCAAGGTACATCAAAATGCACTGTACATGTAAGAATTCATAATACATTTACAAATAAATATATGTTTAACATTTTTGTATTAGGTGGTAGATCTTTCAGACATGATCATTTTAAAAGTAGCTTACATACTGAAAAAGTCTGAGCACCCCTGATTATATATATATATATATATATATATATATATATATATATATATATATATATATATATATATATATATATATATATATATATATATATATATATATATATATATATATATATATATATATATATATATATATATATATATATATATATATATTCTTCCTCACCCTCTGCGGGTGGTTTCATCCCCCCTTTTTCCACACTCGGGACCTCTACCAGAGGCCTAGGAGCTTGATGGTTCTGTGCAGTATCTTTGCTGTTCCTAGTACAGCACTTTCTGGATTCAGATGTCTGATGTTTTTCCTGGGATCTGCTTTAGCCACTCCTCCAGTTTGGGGGTCACTGCCCCGAGTGCTCCGATGACCACGGGCACCACTGACAAGGTGTCACCTTCCAGGCCTTCTTCAGCTCTTCTTTGAGCCCCTGGTATTTCTCTAGTTTCTCATGTTTCTTTTTCCTGATGTTCCCATCACTTGGTACTGCAATGTCCAACACAACGGCTTTAATCTGTTGTTTATCCACCACCACAATGTCTGGTTGGTTCGTCATCACCATATATATATATATATATACTGGCCTGGCACACTAATTGATGCTGAATGATTAGTCTTTTGGCCCCTAACTATCTATTTTCTTTTTATCCCAACTGAAGGAGAAGCATTAACTCTTTGGTAGATTTTTCACCAGAGAATCTACAATCTACATATAAGCTATGCACTCGTTTTCTGTACTTAAGCTTCATTCCAGCCTTATAGCAGTATCTTTCCAGCAGGTAAGGTACTAACAATCAAAATTGCACCAGTGAGACTACCCCAAAACAGCAATGATTTTCTTAGAGGACCTTATGTCCTAGTCAATCGTATGTTTACTGTTAATCCCATTTTTATTTTATGGCCTCAATATCATTGCTGATAAGAAGTAGTACAACAGCAGTGAATGTGTGCAGGCAGTTCCAGGATGTTGCAGCTATAAGTGTTGACATGCAGTTGATGCATGTGACGCTGTTAAGACTGGAAGAAATGGAACTCAGCCCATCTGGTTTTTCATGTAATTTTCATGATAATGTCATTGATTTTGGTTCTCATTCTCAGTTTGAAAACCTGCCAAAATCCTATTTTCAAACATCTGATGACAGGTCCACAATTTGTGCACATTTATTATATACATAGGTTTGCATTGGGATTGATAAATCTGGCCCATAATGTATTAATTACTTACTTCTAGTCCCATATTAAAATCTTCTTCTTCATGAGGGAGAATGTGAAGAGAAACTTCACCAAATACATTACAGAAAGCATTAAGTTAGCTGATGGCACCTTCTACTTGTTGCCGGCTGAAACTAGAGAGAGTGACTCTGGGAAGACTCCCAGATAAACAAATCAAAACTGAAAAAATTCATTTTCGGAAAACGTGATCCTAAATTCCTAAACAAAACCATCCTCTTGGTGGGAGAGACAGGGTCAGGGAAGTCCACTCTGATGGTCAATGCCCTATTGAACTTTGTAACAGGGGTCAAGTTTGAAGATAAAGTTTGGTTTAAGGTCATTCCAAATGAGAGAGACCAACATCAGTCTGAGAGTCAGACTACAGAAGCGTCTATTTAATGAGATCTTTGGATTTGAAGGGAAAAATAGTCACTGTTTCTCGAACTATCATTGACACTCCGGGGTATGGACATGTTAAAAGAATGAATGGGGTGTTTTCTGATTGTATTGTCACCCAGAAACTCCAGGAACTATGTCCTCTGCATACTGTAGATATAGTGGATTTGGTCCTGACGGCTTCACAGAACAGGCTTGATGAAAGAATCACCTACATTTTTGACTCAGTTAGGTCGATCTTTGATAAAAACATGAGAAAGAATATTGTGGCAATGATAACTCACTCAGATGGAAGAGAACCAAAACCTCTTCTCCAAGTTCTGGAAAACGTCAATATAAAGTATGCTAATGATGAGGACAATGAACCAGTCTATTTCCTGTTTAACAACCACTAAAAGGAGAAGATTGGAAATGGGGAAAATGCAGAAACGTATGCATCACAAGCATTTAAAATCACTGAAAGTGGCATGTCAGAGTTGACAAAATTCTTGGAAAAATCTTAGCCTAACTCTTTGGTGGTACAACAAATGTATTAAGTGAGAATAAGACTGACAGAAGAAAAAGAATGGCAATAAAAAGCAGCAGCAAAGAAATGTCAAAACTTCCATCCTTCCATTTTCTTCCGCTTTATCCGGGGCCAGGTTGTGGAGGCAGCAGTTTCAGCAGGGAGGCCCAGACTTCCCTCTCTACACACACTTCATCCAACCTTTCTGGGAGGACCCCGAGGCGTTCCCAGGCCAGCTGAGAGACATAGTCCCTCCAGTGTGTCCTCGGTCTTCCTCCCAGTGGGACGTGCCCAGAACACTTCCCTAGGGAGGCGTCCAGGAGGCATCCTGAGCAGATGCCCGAGCCACCTCAACTGGTTCCTCTCAATGTGTAGGAGCAGCGGCTCTACTCTGAGCTCCTCCCGTGTGACCGAGCTTCTCACCCTATCCCTAAGGGTGCCCGGCCACCCTGCGGAGGAAACCCATTTCAGCCGCTTGTATCCGCGACCTTGTCCTTTCGGTCATTACCCAGAGCTCATGACCATAGGTGAGGGTAGGAATGTAGATTGACCAGTAAATCGAAAGCTTTGCCTTTGGACTCAGCTCCTTCTTTACCACAACGGACCGATACAGCGACCCCATCACTGCAGACGCTGCACCGATCCGCCTGTCAATCTCACGCTCCATCCTTCCCTCACTCGTGAACAAGACCCCAAGATACTTGAACTCCTCCACTTGAGGCAGAGACTCACCACCCACCCAGAGAGGGCAAACCACCTTTTTCCAGTCGAGAACCATGGCCTCGGATTTGGAGGAGCTGATTCTCATCCCAGCCGCTTCACACTCGGCTGCAAACCGCCCCAGTGCCTGCTGCAGGTCCTGGCTCAAAGAAGCCATCAGGACAACATCATTTGCAAACAGCAGAGATGAAATCCTGTGGTTCCCAAACCAGACCCCCTCTGGCCCCTGGCTGCGCCTAGAAATTCTGTCCATAAATATAATGAACAGAACCGGTGACAAAGGGCAGCCCTGGCAGAGTCCAACATGCACCAGGAACAGTTCTGACTTACTGCCGGCAATGCAAACACAGCTCCTGCTCCGGTCATACAGGGACTGGACAGCCCTTTGCAAAGAGCCCCGGACCCCATACTCCCAGAGCACCCCCCAAAGGACACGGTCAAATGCCTTCTCCAGATCCACAAAACACATGTGGACTGGTTGGGCAAACTCCCATTAACCCTCGAGTACCCGATGGAGAGAATAGAGCTGGTCCAGTGTTTCCGCGACCGGGACGAAAACCACACTGCTCCTCCTGAATCCGAGGTTCAACTATCGGTTGGATTCTCCTCTCCAGTACCCTGGAATAGACTTTACCGGGAAGGCTGAGGAGTGTGATTCCTCTGTAGTTGGAACACACTAAACAGACAAACAACCACCCTGCCATTCCACAGGTACTGTCCCCGACTGCCACGCGATGTTGCAAAGGCATGTCAGGCAAGACAGCTCCACAACATCCAGAAATTTAAGATACTCAGGACGAATCTCATCCAACCACCTCAGTGACTTCAGCCAGGGTGAAGGATGAGTCCACCCTTGAGTCCTCAAACTCTGCTTCCTCCTCAGAAGATGTGACAGTGGGATTGAGGAGATCCTCAAAGTATTCTTTCCACTACCCAAATACGTCCCCATTTGAGGTCAGCAGCTCTCCGCCCGCACTGTAAACAATGTTGGTGAAGCACTGCTTCCCTCTCCTGAGGCGTCGGACGGTTTGCCAGAATTTCTTCGAGGCGGACCGACAGTCCTCCTGCATGGACTCCCCAAACTCCTCTCAGACCCAAGTTTTTGCCTCTGCGACTGCACGGGCCGCGGTACGCTTGGTCTGACGGTAACTGTTGGCTGCTTCAGGAGTCCCACAAGCCAGCAGGGCCTGATAGGACTCCTTCTTCAGCCTGACGGCATCCCTTACTTCTGGCATCCACCACCGGGTTCGGGGATTTCCACCACGACAGGCACCAGAGACCTTGCAACCACAGCTACGTGCAGCCGCATCGACAATGGAAATGGAGAATATGGCCCACTCGGAGTCCATGTCTTCAACCTCCCCCGGGGTATGGGAGAAGCTCTCTCTGAGGCGTGAGTTGAAGACCCTGCCGACAGAGGGTTCCACCAGACGTTCCCAACAGACCGTCATGATACGCTTCTTTTTGCCATGTCTGTCCGGCTTCCTCCTCTGCCAGCGGATCCAATTCACAACCAGGTGGTGATCGGTTGACAGCTCTGCCCCTCTCTTCATCCAAGTGTCCAAAACACGCGGCCGAAGGTCAGATGACACGACAACAAATTCGATCATCGACCTCCGACCTAGGGTGTCCTGGTGCCATGTGCACTGATGGACACCCTTGTGTTCCAACATGGTGTTTGTTATGGATAAACTGTGACTAGCACAGAAGTCCAAAAACAAAACACCGCTCAAGTTCAGATCAGGGAGGCCGTTCTTCCCGATCACGCCCCTCCAGGATGTTCGGCCCATAGGCCGACACAACAGTGACAGACCTGTCCCCGACCCGAAGGCGCAGGGATGGCACCCTCTCGTTCACCGGAGTGAACTCCAACACGTGACAGCTGAGCTGTGGGGCAATAAGCAAGCCCACACCAGCTTGCCTCTCCCCATGGGCAACACCAGAGAAGTGGAGGGTGAACCCCTGTCAAGGCGTTGGGTACCAGAGCCCAAGCTGTGCATGGAGGTGAGCCCGACTATATCTAGCTGGTACCTCTCAACCTCCTGCACGAGCTCAGGCTCGTTCCCCTCCAGCGAGGTGACATTCCACGTCGCTACAGCCAGATGCTTTGTCTGTGGACCGGGTCATTGAGACACCCGTCTTCGACCGCTGCCCGACCTCTCTCTTCGCACCTGACCTCTATGAGACCCTCTGCGGGTGGTGAGCCCACAGGAGGGCGGACCCACGTCATCCTTTTGGGCTGAGCCTGGCCGGGCCCCGTGGGCAAAGGCTCGGCCACCAGGTGCCCAAACCCCAGGCCTGGCTCCAGGGTCTGGCCCCAGCTGCGTCATACTGGGCGACGTCACGATCCTTGATATATATGTCAAAACTTGAACAAGAAATTTTAAATGTGAACTTTAAACTTGAACAAACAGAAACCTAAAGGTCAGAGAAGAATGTAAACAATGGTGGTTCAATAAAGCTCTCTCCTGTAAGAAATGTGAAGAGACCTGCCATAAAGAATGTACTTGGACCTTTAGGTTGTCCTGGTGTGAAGTTATGGAAGGAGGAAAATGTACTGTCTGCTTTGAAAGATACCCTGCTAGTGACTATGTATGTGACGGCTGGAGATATGCGACCAGGAACGGAAAAGTAGAAGTAACCACTGAAGCGATGAAGAGGAAGGATAAGACTGACGCTAATGCAAAGACTGTTAGAGGATCTACAAAAGGAACTGGAAAAACTTCAAAGAGACAAAAACAAGTATCTGGACGATGCATTTGAGGTCATAGAGGAGCTGGAGAAGATTGCTCTAAACAGAGACTCAGTGTCAACCTATGTTCACCTGGACTTCCTGATCGAAAAGATGAAGGAAAACAAGGCACAAAGAAAGCAAGAAAAGTGGAGAAACTAAAATATAAAATTAAGGAGGCAGAGGTGAAGCAAATTTGTCAGAGAATTTGTCAGATACAAAGGTCTAGAACCTATTCAAGTATTAACAATAACTAAGCACCATGTCAGATTGAAAGTAGCAGAGTTGGGTCTCAAACCACTAGGTTTTCCAGACATGTGATGTAACAGCCACACTACGGCTTACACAGAACATAACAAATGCTCAAAGCTTTTTGTTTGGAGCAAGTTTTTCTGCTCACACGATCAAGTTTGACAGGTGCCATCTGTGAATGGCACAGCAAGCAGGTTAATAAAAATCACAAGATTGAATTAAGAGTGTAAATATTGATTACGGTTAAAGACTGTTGTCAACAATAGCTTTATGTAGAAGTGTTGGTAGGGGACATTTTGGTTACATCTTGTGGTTAATAATATAATACTGCAGAAGTATTATTAATGTATACAGTGAGGGTATTGCTCTTTACAATGGAAGTCAGTGGAAAAGTGACCTTTGTGAAAAGTACTAGCAGGAAAGAGAAACTCAGACTAGGGCGAAGAGGTATCATTTGCTGTCATTTTCTGCACTTGTACTCACTGTGAACTGTAGAGTATCTATTGTAGCGTTTGTTTGTTTGTTTTTTTGTTGTTGTTTTTTTGTTTCTGCTCTTCATGTAAATGTTTTCTCTGTCAAAAAATTTAGGCAGTTTTAAATCTGGAATGTAGATACCAATATTTAGTAATAATTTGCTTGTTATGTTTAGTAATAACATAACATAACATAGTAATAACATAACAAGCAAAGTATTTATTTTTATTTAAAAAATCTTACTTGGCACAAAAAATTGAAATAAAAACATGAATCAGTACACTTACACAATTTTATATATATATAGTTTTAGGTAGATGTGGCCCTGCGTTTATTTACTATAATGTATAAAGTCTGTATATAATCTTATGTTTTACTGCAAGATCAATTAGACTTGAACTTTTAATGCATGTTTTGTTCAACTCCCTTTAAAGTGAAAAACTGAGAAAATAGTTTATTAATATCCCTGGCTCTGCAGCTCCTCTCTTGCTGTTACTGTGGATCTCCTCCAGTTCAGCTCTCAGCCAAAACAACAGGTGCACTCCCTGTTCTGGTGAGTTTAGGAAGACAACAAAGAGAAGAACTGTGAACAAAACTCAATAAAAAATAACTTGTATTATTTAAACTACAGAACTCAGAGCAGAATGGGCAGGTTCTCTCTAACCTGAAAAAGCTATATGCTAAACTATCTTCCTCATGTCAGGGCCATATTGACTTAAAAAATAAATAAATAAATAAAAATATTGTTCCCATGATGAAGAATATATAACCTTATGCCACCTCTTCCACAAACGGGTTAAGTATTATTTGGTTATTTGTATAAGAAATCTACAATATTTTCCAGTTCCCAGTTCACAAACAGCTGTACCAGGCAGGTCATCTGGCATAAAATGTTCAGAGCTGCCAATATATTTACCGGAGTTTGTAAACTTTCTGATAGAGAATTTGTCACTTGTTTGACTTCTTGGAGATGTTATTGCTTTCTAATTGAACAAAAGTGGAATATATTATTTTAATGTCATATTGTGGAACATTCCAGGCAAAACCATAACATCACCATGGAAACAAGGTGGCAGACCCCCACCAGAAACATTACACAGTGCACCTCGAAAAAGTTATTGTAGTGTCATGATGGACCTTTGCCATCAGTTGGTGACATTGTGGGAACCAAAGCTGTTCCCACAATGTTAAATATAAGTGACATCATGCTGGGGATGTTCTACATCAGGGGTGTCAAACACATTTTCACAGAGGGCCACATCAGCAGAAATGGCTGCTCTCAAAGGGCCAGATGTAAAATAAATCTAACTCAATTTTCAACTTGTTAATTAACTGTTTCTGTATTTATGACTTATTCAAGTTACAAATATTGCATATGCATTTGCCTAGATGTAAAAATATGGCTGTGTAACTGTGTATCTCCTGATAAACTGAGATTTTAAGGCCATCATACCTTTTAACTTACCCTGTCGAGGGCCACATAAAATGATGTGGACGGCCGCATTTGGCCCGCGGGCCTTGACTTTGACACATGTGTTCTACATGTACCTGTATCTGATGGAATGTTCAGCAGTTTTCAGATTTTCACATTTTCAAAAGCCTGTGTTTCAATATGAATGTTCATGGTCCTGTTAAGGTGTTTGATTTGCATCAAAAAAGTGAGAGTGACTAACTTTTTAAGAGGGACTTGTTTAACAGCACAAATCAGCTCACCTGTTGTAATTGCTGTTTATAGTCAGATTGTGTTAAAATAAAGCTAAGATTAAAGTCTTTACAAGCCTCTGATCTAGCAGTCAGGGAATGTTGATGACATCAGCTACAATGTATCAATAAAACACTTGCCTTTTTGATGAAAATAAAATGCCTAAAAGGGAACATGAATGCTTGTATCAAATACTCCAGCCCCCAGCATGATTCCACTGTAAAGTATCAATAATAATCATTTTTATATGAGAGTCATTTTGCACCTCCACCTGTTTCTCATCACCATAGCTCCAGCCAATGTTCCCTCTAATTTTTCACGAGTCTGAGCAAACACAGAAACTCCCTGAGCGGTCCCATGGACCACTGTGAGCAACATCAGACGTGCGCACTGTGGTCATGCTGGCATCGCATCCATCCAAGTTAAATGGTTTATTAAACGAATCAAATTACCGCATTTACATTTCTGTTATACGACTTTTAACTAAGTGCTTTAGCCCACTTATACAATGAAAATGACAAAAATCTTGCTCATGACCTGTGTAGTATGTTAATGCTATTGGAAATATAAATATTTCATTTTAACTATGGCAAAACATGAGCTTCCAACCAAACCAAGCCAACTGTAAACTCCAATGTTGAAAACACACTTAACATTTTTATGATAAAGATCTGACTTGTATTATGAGTATAAGCCATTGTGTGAAGCTTTTGCTTGATTTTTACAACTCATAAACTAGTGACAGTATTCAATGACCAATACACACTGAGAGGAATCTGTATCTGCACACCCAGCTGCTCTATTACTGTACATTTACATAACATATCAAAACACAATATATAATGTGTATTTGTATATAAAATATAGTGACAAGTGGTATGGGTCAAAATAAATATATATGTACAAACCACACTCTGCAAACAGTGAACAAACACACGCACTTCAAAATGTAAACAAACACACACAGGAAGCTAAAAATACACTGTACATGTGACAGTGTGACAGTCATTCTGTGACAGAGGTTGGAGGATCGAGTCCTGCTCGGACCAACTTCTGTCATTGTGTCCTTAGGCAAGACACTTCACCCAAGTGGTGTGTGATGATTGGTGGTGGTTGGAGGGGGGGCGCACATTGGCATTAGCTAATGCTAATGATTACACATAATACACATCTGACCCACAATTAAGTCAATAGCAGAATAAACCACACTTACCGATCAGGAACAGCATCCAATACATCAAAACATAAAGTCCCTCTTCTCCGGAGTCCATCATGATGCCTCTAATTTAACTTGTACAAACATCCACAGTGTCCTCGGTCGCGTACTTCCTTTGTTTTGTCCATTTCGTCATGTTTAAAATGCAAAACTGCTGCAAAACAGTGCGTAAAATTTACGCACGCGTAATTTTAATCTTTGCCTGAGGGCGGGCCGTTGGAACGTTAAGGGTTAAACAGCACTTAGAATCATTAGTGAGTCTTCACTCCGCGTCGGCCACATCGGCTAAAACACTGATAGCGGCACATAAGGACGCCTGTCAATGACGTTGAAGCTGCGCAGATCCGTATGTGAATCACATAATTGGCTGGAGCAGCTAGTTGCCGGTCACACTCATTGACTCACCTTGAAAAATAGCGCAGAATGAATTGTTGTGTGTTTATTTTGTTTTCAACTCCGGTTTGATTTTTTTTGTGCGCAGCACAGATTTTCTGTGTGCGGAGACCGTGTCAACAGTGCGCAATTGCGCACACGCGCAGCTTGGAGGGAACAGTGGCTCCAGCCCTGGTCTTCTCTAATTAAATGTGCTGCTAAAACAATGGAAGTATTGATTATGCCTCGGGCAGGTCTAAGGAGGTTGACAGAGGAGAGCAAAGCAAGCACACCCAAGCATCTCATCCACTACAGCCGTGTCTCAATTCACCAATGCATCGTTCATGTACTCTTACTCCTTGAAGTACATTCGAAGTACAAGTACACAAAAACGGGTAATCCTCAGTGCCGCCATCTTGTCAAAATGGGACAGGCCTACTTCCACCGCTGTCTTTGCGCTTACGTTATTTATTGCACTGGGTTACAAAAAAAACATTTTTGAAAGTTGTCTGTGTTTTTTCAACTGAATTAGGACCATTTAGCACTGCTGAATCCAAAAATGATATCCATTTTTCTCAGTCAGGTCAGGTTTTTATGTTAATTTGATTTTGAAAAATCTGATCTTCTGACTAAATTGATTACAATTTTGTCACATTATCAGTTGATTTTCTTTAATATTTCTCATCCAAAAAATGTTTTAGGAGATTAAAAATAGTTTTCTAACAGAATGTATTAATTAAATGTTACGTTATGTTAATTGATAAAGGTAAGTACATGTAAATTGGAACATTACGTTATCATTGTGCAAAATTCAGGACATGTTTTTATGAACCCCTTGAATGCTCAGCAGCAGGGATGTCTCTCTTCAGAGTCCAACAGTAATCAGCCATCATGACTGCATCCCAGCATCCTTGATACCTGGTCTCCATCTCTTTTATGTCCTGACGGAATCTCTCCACCTGCTCATCACTCAGTGATCCCAGGAAACCTGAACATTTAGCTCCTTTTGGTAAAAAGGATGTGGAGCATCATCATTAAAACCACACTGGAGGAATCTTTGTCACTGATGTCAGGAACTTCTACAAAGACAGGTACTGGAATTTCATCACAGTGAGCTACAGGACGATGTGCTGATTCACGGTCAGGATACTTGAGGCTGCTTCGGTTCTTTCTGTTGATCCCAGCCACATCAATAGCCCAGAAGTAGCTATTGATGTCGGCTCCCTCCAAACCATGGGAATTCCAAACTTCAGACAACTCTTCTTGCCTTTAGTCCATTGACACAGATACTCGGTGCATGACTTGCATGCCATGTGTGACGCCCAAGCTTCATCTTGGTCACCAAGTTTAATACCAAAATAAGCATGGTAAGCACGCTTTATGAAACTTGTGACTTGATTCCTGTTAGGAACATTGGTGTATTCACCGCAGATGTAGCAGAATATGTCAGGCTTATTTTTGCAAGATCTTCTAGTCGAAGACATTTCATTCACTTGTAATATAAAAAAGAACAATTAGTCATAAGTTGGCACATGCAAAATCTTCAGAATTTGTTTGTAGCGAGAAATATAACAGAATTTTGCATCATATGACGTGAAAATACTCACACATGTAAACAAAATCGTCAAAAAACAAATATGTAGCTTAGTTCAGAAAGTTGACCTGATTGAGCAAAACCAATGTGATTTTTGGATTCAGCACATCAAAATTACCCTAAATCAGCAAAAAAATCTTGGACAATAAATTTGGTGTTGACCAGTGTTATTTAACAGAAGGGTCAAGGTGTCCTCGTCACAGCTATTTATTTCTGTTTAGATTGAATGGAGTAAGGAATTAATCTTTCCCTTTGAATATCAATAGGCAAATTTAAAGTTCAAGGGTTTTTTTTGTGTGTTTTTTTTCCCCCAATTGCACCTATGTCATAACTTTAACAAAATATACTTTGCTAAAATGTAGTAACAGAGACAGAGGCAACCAATATCATTTTTACATTCATAGTCTACAAACCAGAGGACACTGATCAGTTGTACATAAAGTGGGATATTGCAGTTTAACGATTCAGTATTTGGGCTAGGTTTAATTTGGTCTGTCGCTAAACTACTTTCATGCCAGTAGAGGGCACTGTTTACCGTCTATGCCGTCTATGCCAGTTAATTTAATTATATAATTGTAAGGTATTATCTAGCAGGGCAGCACTACATCAAACTGGCAGGGTAAATCGGGTAAATAGCATGTCCCCACCAGGGGGCGCAGACCTACGGAATGCACCAGAACTCATGAAGATGTTGTGCTGACCAGCGTGGGCATTATGAAGATGCCATGTGTATTAGAAGAAGGATCCTCCTCACACACACACCTGCATACACACACATTGGAGGACCCTATAAAACCTGTCAGCATACACATCTCAGGGCACTCCACCCATCCTTTCCAGAGTCCACTGCTTCATTTTTCACTTTACCTATGTGGAACTCATTAAACCCCTCTGACTTTATGTTTCACTCTCTTGGTCCTTTTTTTACGCTTACACCAGAAACTAACATTCTTACATTATTCTTATTATTGTAATAATAATTTCTAATGATAATTATGTATTCTTCTTCTTATTGGCCCAAAAATGAAAAAAAAAAAATGTGTGTGTGTGTGTGTAATATATATATATATATATATATATATATATATATATATATATATATATATATATATATATATATATATATATATATATATATATATATATATTTAAATAAAATTACACTTGTATAGATATCTAACTGTAATTGCACAATAACCCTGCTTTGCAAGTGAGATAATCAGAGGTAAACTTTCATAATAATCCTCAATTTCACTATTTTGACATTTGACAAGTTTATCAAATTTATTCTATTCATTGCCCAGCGCCACAGTGTCCAGGGAGGAAGGCAAGGATAATATGGTCCCTGGCTTTGCAATTTCCCTACATCTAATCCAACAGCTATTAAAGGCCCATGTATTTCAACAAAATGCAAAACAAAATAAAAAAAACATAAAACAGTCAAAAAAATATAGCCTTACGTTTTAGGTCTGTTTATCCAATCCAATCCACTTTATTTATATAGCACATTTCATAAACAAATTGTTTCCAAAGTGCTGCACAGAGACAAAGTGACATAAAAAATAAAATCAATAAAACACATAAAAATAAATAAAAAAAAACATACAGGACCACACAACTCACGCGGTGTTAAAAGCCAGAGAATAAAAGTGGGTCTTAAGACCCAACAACAAAAGCAACAAAAGCTAGCGCATTACTGTGGCAATTAGAGCTGACTATCTACCACTAACGTTTTATTATTATTTTCATAAGCAATGTCAAATTAAAAATGAAAAATTCCTATCAGTCCGAATTAATTATAAGGTATAATTTTTAGGTATCATTTCTCATAACCACATAGGAGTAATCGCTCCGTATTAGCCCCTTTATACCAGAGGGGGCAGTAGAAGGTGGGAAGTGTTCATCATCCTCCGTATTTCATTACACCTGTTCTGATGGAGGTGAAGCCATTTAATTAAATCCAGGAAACACAAAACCTGGTGCCATGGCAACAAATCAACCATCATTACAACATTAGACTCAGATGTGCTACGGAATATTGTCCCTATAATAAAACGCAAGGTGATAGAGAAACTGATAGAGTGATAGAGTTTTCGACTAAATCAGGACTAAATCAGGACTAAATCAGGACTAAACTGGGACAAAATCAGGAATAAATCAGGACTAAACCAGAACTAAATTAAGATTAAATTGGGACTATATCTGACATGATCCTGTATTTTCTGTCTCCCTGTGTGCTCTTCCCCTCCCCTCACCTGTCTGAGGCCGTGTTCCAATTCGCCCACCTGGCCTTAGAATCACCATTGGAAGGGCGATTCAAAGGGCAGTTACGTAATTTCCGGTGCGACAAGGGCTCTCCCATTTCAACCCACCCTACTGAATGCGGCCGAAAACCTGCCCTTCCCTTTGCACCGTTTCCATGGAGATCGGACGTAACCGAAGCGTGCATCCGTGCACACTTCACGCACTTCTATATGCCATCATGCACCGCGGCTGCGCAAAAAAGAAAAGAAAATGGAGTCCACTGCGCAATACACGTTCAAATGTTTGTACTGGTTTACCTCATCTACAACACTGTGACATGAAACTTTTAAATCTGAATAAAGATAAGTACAGGCCGTGTGTTTGATGATTAAAAAGGAGGGGAGTTACATGGAATAAAGGAATGTGGAGTTATTGCTAGACAATAAGAGACATTATTATCATGAGAAATTATTATTGCAATAAGAATAATGTAAGAATGCTCGTTTCTATTGTAAGCGTCAAAGACCAAGAGACTGAAACGTAAAGTCAGAAGGGTTTAATGAGTTCCACACAGGTAATGTGAACAATGAAGCAACGGACTCTGAGGAAAGGACAGAAGAGAGTCCTGAGACGTGCACAAAATCTTCATGAGTTCCTTACATTCCATAGGTCTGCACCCCCTCGTGGGCACGTGTCATTTACCTTCGTGTTAGTAAATCAAGATACTAGCTTGATGTAGCGCTGCACTGCTAGAAAATACCTTATGGCATGGCATAGAAGGGAAACAGTGCCCTCTACTGTTATTAAAGTGGTGTAGCCACTGGCCAAAATACCGAATCGTTAAACTGCAATATCCCACTTTATGTACCACTAATCAGTGTTCTCTGGTTTATAGACTATGAATGTAAAAATTATATTGTTACCTCTGTCTCTGTTATTACGTTTTCACAAGGTATATTTTGTTTAAGTTATGAAGTAGCTACAATTGAGTAAAAAAATCACCTCAAACGTTATGTTTGCCTATTGATATTCAATCTAAACAGAAAGAAATGGCTGTGACGACGACATCTTGACTTTTATTCTATTAAATAATAAATCATTAAAAATAACGTACGTAATGTACGTATCGTACGCTCAAAGACAGCGGTGGAAGTGCGGTCCGTGGTGTAGGCCTGTCCCACTTCAGCAAGATGGCGGCTACACTGAGGAGGGCAGATTCTCGACCGGAACCTTCAAACTACACTTCGAAGAGTAGTTCGAAGGGACCCTTCAAAAGGTGCATTTGGCGAATTAGGACACGGCCTGAGCCTGGCATTGGGCGGAGTTCCTGGCTCCTCCTGCGCGCACCTGGAGTGCATCTGCGCAATTACCTCCACCTGCTTCATCCTGTTTGGTGCTGGATCCTACACGTGTCTTCACCCTGCTTGCTGGACCGTCCCTGCTTCCCAGCCCTGGTACTGTCTTGGCTTATCTCTGCACTCCACGTTACTGGACCCTGGTTTGCACTCTGCTCCCTGCCCTGGTGCTACCCACATCGTTGTCTCCGCTGCACTCTATGCTCCGCTCCTGGATCCTGGCCCGCACCTGGCTTCCTGCTCTCCACCAGATCAACCCTCATTTCTGTATTTTGTGTCACAAACTGTGAATAAACACTGTAAATCTGCCCCAAGTCTGCACTCTTTGGTCCGCTACACCCACTGTTACGATGATATCAGGAGTAAATCAGGACTAAACCAGGACTAAATCAGGAATAAATCAAGACTAAACCGGGACTAAACCAGGACTAAATTAGCACTAAACCAGGACTAAAGCAGACCTAAACCAGGACTGAACCAGGAGTAAATCAGAATAAAACCAAGACTAAACCAGGGCTAAATATACAGGACAGAATATTTAAGGCAAAGAAATAACATCTCCACAAAAACAAGCAGGTGATGAACTACCTACAAAATAAATTTAATGCACAAAAAAAACCCAAAAAATCCCAATGCGTATAGATATTCTTATATACATTTTGGGGGCAAATATTCACATTTTAGTTCAGTTTATTTATTTATTTATTTTATCTTATGCTTGTGCCATGCCTGAATCATCCTCTTGGTGACTCATGGTGTTAGATGTTTTTGATGCTTTTGACGACGGACGAGATACTTGGTTTAGAATACATTGTGATGAGCCATGGGATGCTGTGTGGGCCAGTGTCTGTTTTTATCAATGTATGAATCATTTCTGCATCTTTTGTTTTGGAAATGACACAAGAGGAGGCTGGGAAAAAAAACAAAAAAAACAAGATGAAAGCAGTTCTTTGGGTTTAATGCTTCAACATGGTATTATTCTGACAAGTGAAGTGAGCGGAAAGGCTTGGACATGTACACGGGAAGGATATAGCAGGGAAATTGTGAATGAAATTATGCTTTTATTTATATCATTAATTAATTGTATGTTTATATTGTATTACATACTAATCATGTGTGATTGGGAAACTACAAGTCTGTTTAATCAAGTCGTAAAGTAATCAAGTCGTAAAGTGATTGAACTAAGTTGAAAAGTTGAATGGTCAACAGATGAGTAACCTAAGATAACAGAAAGGCCGTGTGAATGTGGGGAGGGGTCTGGGATGTTGTTCTACTGACAGATAAGGAAATTGTTGGAATGTCAAGCTGTTACAGGCTCGATTGAGGAGGACATGATGGAGAAGGCAGAGGAGACCTCATGGAAGCATGTGTAGTTTCTTCTGTGCTCCTTCCCACCATTACACTGCATTGAGCTCCTTACTTTTTTTTTTATCCCGCTGCATATGCATCACTTTGATTTATTTTGTCAAAGAGAGAGAGAGAGAGACCTCATATTAACTCTCTAAGTGCCATTCATGTGTGTGTATGAATATATGTATACAGTTATACACATTTATATATGAAAAATAGTGGCTCTTACTCCTTGCGATCAAATGATCAGTTGTTGCTGTCTGTTCTTTTTGCCCGCACAGAGCTGGGGAAGAAAGCCTTTGTTCACTCTGCACCTTTTACTTGGAACTTGCTGCAGAAAGACTGGAAACTAACTGAACTGTTGTCCTTAAATGTTTTTAAAACTAAACTCAAAGCCTTACAGACTGCCTTGATTATGTGCAACTGATTTTCATGATCTCTGCAATTTTAACATTGTTTGTTTGTATGTACTTGTTTTGAAATGTGCTGCCTCTTGGCCAGGACTCCCTTGAAAAAGAGGTTTTTAATCTCAATGGGACCTTCCTGGTTAAATAAAGGTTAAATAAAAAATAAAAAAAATAAAAATTAGATGCAGACAGTACACAGTGCACTTAATTTTCCCATTTTTCCCTATTGACTATTGACTTTATTCAGCCCTACCCATTTTTGCCTCTCAATGCAAACTGCTTTCTTTGTGGTGCCACTTTCGGTGATGTGGGAATCTCATTCATTTCAAAGGAGAATATGAGAAAGGTTTTGCTGCTAAAATCTGATATATCCATCCATCCATTTTCTTCCGCTTATCCGGGGCCGGGTCGCGGGGGCAGCAGTCTAAGCAGGGACTCCCAGACTTCCCTCACCCCGGACATGCCCTCCAGCTCCTCCAGTCAGGCCAGCCGAGAGACATAGTCCCTCCAGTGTGTCCTGGGACTTCCTCGGGGCCTCCTCCCGGTGGGACATGCCCAGAACAACTCCCTAGGGAGGCGTCCAGGAGGCATCCTGAGCAGATGCCCGAGCCACCTCAACTGGTTCCTCTCGACGTGTAGGAGCAGCAGCTCTACTCCGAGCTCCTCCCGTGTGACCGAGCTCCTCACCCTATCCCTAAGGGTGCGCCCGGCCGCCCTACGGAGGAAACCTATTTCAGCCGCTTGTATCTGCGACCTTGTCCTTTCGGTCATTACCCAGAGCTCATGACCATAGGTGAGGGTAGGAACGTAGATTGACCGGTAAATCGAGAGCTTTGCCTTTGGACTCAGCTCCTTCTTTACCACAACGGACCGATACAGCGACCCATCACTGCAGACGCTGCACCGATCCGCCTGTCAATCTCACGCTCCATCCTCCCCTCACTTGTGAACAAGACCCCGAGATACTTAAACTCCTCCACTTGAGGTAGAGACTCACCACCCACCCGGAAAGAGCAAACCACCTTTTTCCGGTCGAGAACCATGGCCTCGGATTTGGAGGAGCTGATTCTCATCCCAGCCACTTCACACTCGGCTGCAAACCACCCCAGTGCCTGCTGCAGGTCCTGGCTCGATGAAGCCATCAAGACAACATCATCTGCAAACAGCAGAGATGAAATCCTGTGGTTCCCAAACCAGACCCCCTCCAGCCCCTGGCTGTGCCTAGAAATTCTGTCTATAAATATAATGAACAGAACCGGTGACAAAGGGCAGCCCTGGCAGAGTCCAACATGCACCGGGAACAGGTCTGACTTACTACCAGCAATGCGAACTTTATATAAATCTGATATAAAGTAGGTTCATTTGTGTAAAACATTCTATGTTCATTCACACCAATAAGTTAACACTGCACTGATTTTCTTTAGTCCATACAAAACTTATTGGCTGTCAAGATCGGCAGTCCGATCCAAAATAATAATAATAATAATAATAATAATATAAATAAAATGCATTATTATTATTAAGTGCCTTTCAAAACACCCAAGGACACTGAACAAAATAAAAATTTGATAAAAACATACAAATACAATAAAACATGACAAAAAACTGATTGGTAAAAGAAATAATACAAGAAAATATTACAACTGACGATGGCAGGCCCCACAGCAACATTTTAATCTTATTAAAATATCTAAAGAGAAAATTCACAAGTGCTTCACCTATGAGCGGCTGAACTATAGAGCTTGCTGTTTTACAACAAAAATCAAAGCTGGATTATACTCCATCTGTATTGAACTATACCAGTGGCACGGTGAGATGCCGTGGGGGGCGCGTATGACTACGCGTATGACATTGTAGTACTGTACGCGCTGTACGCAGCGCGCGCACAGCAAAGAGCAGGAGAGAGCGAACAGATCGTGACACAGGACAGTGAATAAGAAACACTTTTGCTAAAGAAACGCTATGGAAAACATTTTAACAGGAATGAAAAGAAAGGCGGATATAGACGGAGGTAAAGTCACCCGACAAATAAGACAAGGAAGTCTGATGAAGCGTATTTAGCACTTGGCTTCACCGTGACTCCGGTGGGATACGAGGACAGACCGGTGTCTGCTGTGGCAGCGGACAATATGAAGCCAAATTAGTTAAGGCGCCACCTCATTACACCTCAGTCACGCTGATAAGATGCTGGAGTTTTTTCAGCGTAAACGGGCCAAATATTGCCAACAATCATTCCGCTTTGTAAATGTCACTTAAAGCAGCAAGCACTGAGCATCATGTAAGGTGGTGTACCGAATTGCTAAATTACTTGTTTTAATTTGATATTTATTTCATTTTAATGTATTATTTTGATATTTATTTAATTTGATAGAATATGATAGAAAATAATTGAGAAGCACTGAACTATACAGTGTTGTGATGTCATCTGAAACCCAGCAACACAGTAAATGAGAGCTTTTGATAACTAAATAATAACCAGACAAACATTAGATTATCCATCTAATTATTCTAGTTATCTGATTTTTCGTGATCTGTAAATGTACCCATTATTACATAAGCCCTTTGAGTCCTCCATTATACAGTGTATCTCAGTGTTCTTACCTGTGGGTGATCTGCGCCCCTCTCAGACTGGACATTGTCTCCTCCAGGTTTTGTCGGAGATCTGCGATGTTCTTTACTGTTCTCATTCTCCGCGTCTCTGGGTCTTCTCCTGAAAACACAACATTAGAGGGCTAATATAAAAATGTAGTTCTAAACTTGCATGCAGTTTTTCATTTATAAAGTAAAGCAGTATGTCAAAACCAAAACAAAAGTGTGGGTAACTGGAACTTTCTGAAATTGTCAAAATGACATTTATTTTTGGTGACTAAGTTAGATTAGGTAGTGAAAATATTTCTTTAACAATGCACTATGGGCCGGGTGATGGTTAAGATTAATGCCATACTGTGGAACATTTCAGGTTCATCTCGGGGAGACATCACTAGACAGAAAATTGGGTTGTGGACCCCCAATCAGAAAAGTTACATAATGGGCCTTTAAGCATGAGCCAGTGAGTAGAATACAGTTTACATATCCTTCTGATTACGTATGCAGTGAGCTCTGCCGATATCAGCTAAGTGACTGGCTAAAACAAGAGCTTAATCTCAGTAGACAGAGCAGATCCTACACGGCCTGGAGTCTACAGAGGAGCAAGGCACACTCATGTATAATGCTAAAACACCACTATCACAGTCAACTCATTCAACTATAGGCAAGGAGGAAACACTATTAAACAGCAGGATGGAGGTGGGTTAGAAGTGACAGTACTCTTACTTGAATAAAGGTGTTGATGACTTTTTCCACTGTCAGGAAGTCTACAAGTCAATCTTTATTTGGTTAAAAAATGTATTTAAAAGTCTCATTGTACAAAGAAAGAAATACAGAAATAATCGCTGGGTAGTCAACTACTAAAATAATCATTAGTTGCAGCTGTAATTTGGAGGCTGTCTGGTCCAACAAATTATAAAATAAAAGGCCAGCAATCTGATTAGTACAATGCTATAATATACCAGTCAAAAGCTTGGACACACTTTTTCAATTTTTTATTTCTATAATTTTTTTTGGATTGTAGATTCTTACTGCAGGCATCAAAACTATAAATGTAGTAAACAAAAAATTAACTCAAAATAACTCTAAACTTATTTAAGATTAAGAGGTAGTGTATGTCTTAAACAATATGGCCATAAAAGCATCCAACTGTGCAAAACAGTCACAGGGACATATGACCTGGTCAGGATGGCCCCGTAGAGTGTGAGCTCCGACAAACCAACGCACTAACAATTGCCTTAAACTCATCACTCATCACTCATAGCAGTGTGACTATGCCCAAATTCCTGCAAGTAAAAGGCAAGATACCACGCGAAAAATAACTTTAAAGAGTGCAAAAACCACTTCGCAAGTGGAAAACACTGAGACCGAGGGCACAGATGCCAACGACATCTCATCTGTACCTTATGTGTTAAAACCGCTCAGAGATGAGCTGAGAGCATTCCGCAGTGAATTTAACACAAAGCTGGACAACATCAACAAATGGCTTGGTGATATGACTGCCTCAATAACGTCAATACAAGTGAGTCCGGCAAACACCACGCTAACGGTTCCAATACAAAACGAATCAGAGACTGAATTCTACTTGACTTTAATTTAGCCCTGAAGAGGACAGCCCAGCTAAAGGCAAAAATCACAGACCTGGAGGACCGTGGAAGGAGAAAAAACATTTGCGTCTTTGGTCTCAAAGGGGGAGCTGAAGGTCAGGGCACACTTCTGGAGTTTGTGAGCAACATGTTGCCTAAGTGGCTGGATCTTGACCAAACAACACTGATATTAGAAAGAGTGCACTGGGCTGGCCCGGCGGCAACACAAAATCAAAGCGCCATGCTCATCCGCTTTTTGAGAGACTAAGATAAAGAACTGGTTTTACAGGCAGCTAAAAAGCGGGATGTATTGCACGACGGACGTAAACTAAACTTTGTTCAGGACTTATCACCAGAGACATGGCGCCAGAGGAAAGTGTTTAATGGCGTGAAGAATCAGTTTATTGACATGGGCATCTTCCGAGGTTTTCACTACAACCCGTGTAAAATGAGGATTCTACACAAAGGAAGAATCAAGCTGTTACCCTCACCACGTGAGGCGGAGGACTTTTACCTCAAGATCAACAAGTAAGACAATATGAATGGCCTGACACTTAATATGTAGATATCAAACAAGTGATGGGTGAGTGATACATCGTCTACAATAAAGACTACTTTTTCAGACCTCCTAAGCTGAGCGGGAATGCACAATGACACTATACTGCGATAAGAGGCGAAGTGGGTTGGGGAGGTAGGATGGGGGCATCGGGTGAGCATCGGAATAAATATTCAGTTTGCTTTTTAAAACTCTTGTTTTCTATGTTACTTGCTTATGTGACTAACAGACATATATTAAATATCATTTGGCAAGTACATTAAAAGTGGTCAGAGGTCTAAAGCACCCTACTACGTAAAAGAGTCATGGTATTCTTGAAAAAATAAAAGGTTGATATTGCATTACTACAGGTAACTCATTTGTCCAGTGGGGAACACAAAGCACTCAAAAGAGATTGGACTGGACAAGTCTATTATTCAAGTTATAACCAAAATAAACGGGGAGTTGCTATTCTAATTTATAAAAATACACCCTTCTTACTCGAATCACAACAGGACGACCCCGAGGGCAGATATATTATAATTAATGGAACAATTTTAGAAAATGGAATTACTATTTTTAATATTTATGCCCCAAATGAAGATAGGCTACAATTTATGACAGAAATGATAACATTGTATTGTCAATATAACAACAAATGAGGACTTATCAGTGGGGATTTCAACTGTTGTATGGACAATAATTTGGATAGAAGCTCAACAGGCTTGGGCAATCCAAAAAACATCACGAGCTTTAGAGGAGGCAACCAAAAAGTGCCCAAGTGTGGAGATACATTAACCCCACAACAAAAGACTATACTTTTTATTCAGCAAGACACAATACTCCAGACTGGGTTATTTCTTCTTGCCTTATTACTTTCTTATCTGTAACTTTTTGCTCAATTGGACCAATTCTAATTTCTAATCACTCACCAGTATCAATTTCTCTTACAACATCAAATCACAGATCTCAACATGAATTTTAGAAATTCATTACTTAGCTGTTCAGAAACATGTGACATTAGGAAATGGATCCAACAATACACTAAAGAAAATGTTAACACATGTGTGAGCCCTGCTATAATATGGAATGCAGCGAAAGCTGTCATTAGAGGTAACTTAATTTCTTATACTATATAACTGCAACAATCGTCAACACCAGAAAATATGAAGAAATTAAATGAAATAAAAAACAAAATCAACCAGGGATAGAGCGTGAGCAGCAGAGTCTGAGATGAGGTGAACAGTAGCGGTAGTGAAGAACACGGTCGAAGACAGAAGCTGAGCGGGTCCAGGGAGTGGGATCTGGCGAGAAGCAAAATATCCAATTTAGAAAAACTCAAAGAGCAAAAACATGGACTGAGCCAAGCAGAGTTGTACCACAGCGGATACGCGGACAATCTGGCACTGTCAAATCCTGGCTCCCTTTATCCTCCCCAGGTGACTATATCCACCAGGATCCCGTGGAGTCGGAATACATGGTTGGTTATTTGGTCAGCCGTCTCCTTGGCGGTTGGGAGCTTCGGTAGATCGACTGAATGGCCTTGGAGAAAAGGTCAATAATAGAGAGGATGACTGTTACCTTGAGACGGCAGAAGACCTGTCACGAAGTCCACTGCCATGTGGGACCATGGTCGTTTTGGGACTGGAAGCAGTTTGAGCAGACCGGAGGGTGTCAAATGGGAGGCTTTACCCCTGGCACACATAGGCACTGGTGTCTCTGTCGACAGTGGGCCACCAGAATTGACATCTCAAGAGGGAGAGTGTGCAGTTGACCCCTGTATGGCAAACCAAGAGCAGTGGACCCATTCCAGTACCTTGGAGTGGAGTGGATCTGGAAGAAAGAGAGTACTGAGTGGGCCATTACCTGGATCAAAATGGGTGCGCTGAGCCTCCCGGACCAGGTCCTCAATCTCCCAGTGGACAGCCAAAACTAAACAGGTAGGGGATATGATGGGCTCCGGAGAGGTGTTAGTATCCTCCTGGGAGAACTGGTGTGAGAGTGCATCCAGCTTGATGTTTCGGGATCCTGGGCAATAGGTGAGTATAAATAGTGATCAGCGGGCTTGACGGGAATTTAGGCGTTTGATTGACTGAATGTAAGATTGATTTTTGTGATCTGTCCAAACCAGAAAAGGATGTTCTGCCCCCTCCAACCAGTGGCACCACTCTTCCAGGGCGAGTTTGACTGCTAGCAGTTCTCGATCCCCCACATAGTAATTGCGCTCCACTGAGGAAAGACAACAAAAGAAAAAGGCACAGGGGTACAATCAATTGTGAGGTTCAATCTTTTGGGAGAGGACTGCCCAACACCGGTGTCAGAGGCATCCACCTCCACGACGAACTGGTGGGAGGGGTCGGGCTGATATAGGATCGGGGCCAAGGTAAATAGGTCCTGCAGCTTTTCAAAGGCTGACTGGGCCTCAGGGGTCCAACTGAAATGTCTGGAGGGAGAAGTGAGTTTAGTGAGGGCAGCGACAACATGGCTAAAGTCCCTGATGAAACACCTGTAGAAGTTGGAAAACCCAATAAATCTTTGTAATTGTTTCCTGTTGATAGGTGTAAGCCAATCAGTGACCGCTTTAATCTTTTCTGGAACAGCTTTTACCTGTCCACAATCCACAATAAACCAAAGGAAACTGACCTTATCCGCGTAGAACTCACACTTCTCTACTGGAAAATAAACTTCACGTCAAGGTAGACGCTGGAGGACCTGGCACATGTGGTGTTGGTGTTCCTGGGGGGAATATTATCAAGGTATATAAATACAAAATGGTTAAGAAAGTCCCGAAGCACATCGTTGATGACAGCCTGGAAGACTGCTGGAGAATTGGTTAATGCAAAAGGCAGGTCTTCCATTCATCCCCTTCTCTCACCAGGTGATATGCGTTCCAAAGGTCGTGTTTGGTTAAGATCGTCACTCCCTTGAGTGGCGTAAAAGCGGAGTCGATGAGTGGTAATGGGTATTTATTTTTGACAGTGATATTGTTGAGGCCCCTATAGTCAAAGCATAGTCGTAATCTTTTGTCTTTTATGGTGACGAAGAAAAACCCAGCACCCACCGGAGACAAGAACCAAGGGATAGTACCAGCAGCTAGAGATTGCCGAATGTTAGACACTGTGCTGAGGAACTGGCTCCTGTCTTCACGGACATCTTTAACACCTCCCTGGAGTCATGTTACGTCCCAGACTGCTTCAAGCTGTCCACCATTGTCCCCGTCCTCAAGAAGCCCAGGATCACTGGACTTAATGACTACAGACCTGTGGCACTAACGTCTGTAGTGATGAAGTCATTTGAGCGCCTGGTCCTGCATCACCTCAAGTCCTTCCCCTGCCCCCTCCTGGACCCTCTCCAGTTTGCCTACAGAGCCAATCGGTCTGTAGACGCCATTGACCTGGCCCTTCACTTCATCCTTCAGCATCTGGACTCCCCGGGAACCTACGCTAGGATCCTGTTTGTGGACTTCAGCTCTGCGTTCAACACCATCCTCCCTGCTCTGCTCCAGGACAAGCTCGCTCAGCTCAATGTGCCTGTCTCCACCTGCAGGTGGATCACTGACTTCCTCACGGACAGGAGACAGCGCGTGCGGCTGGGGAAGAATGTCTCAGACACTCGGAATATCAGCACAGGAACTCCACAGGGCTGTGTACTTTCTCCCCTGCTCTTCTCCCTGTAGACCAACTGCTGCACCTCAAGCCACGACTCCGTCAAACTGGTTAAGTTTGCGGATGACACCACCCTCATCGGACTCATCTCGGACGGCGATGAGTCTGCCTGCAGGAGGGAGGTCTACCGGCTGACGTCCTGGTGCAGCAGCAACAACCTGGAGCTTAATGCCCAGAAGGCAGTGGAGATGATTGTGGACTTCAGGATAGTCACAGCCCCCCTGCCTCCCCTCACCCTGACGGACTCCCCCATCACCACTATGGACTCTTTCCGTTTCCTGGGCATCATCCAGGATCTCAAGTGGGAGCCGAGCCCAGCACAGGATATTCTACCTGCGGCAGCTGAGGAAAGGCAAGCTGCCAGTCCAGATGATGGTGAAGTTTTACACGGCCATCATTGAGTCCATCCTCACCTACTCAATCACTGTGGTTCGCTGGAGCCATTGCCAGCGACAGACTGCAGGGCATTATGCGCTCTGCTGAGAAGGTGATTGGCTGCAGCCTTTCACCTCTACAGGACCTGTACGTCTCCAGGACTCAGGGGCGAGCAGGCCG
Source organism: Periophthalmus magnuspinnatus (assembly GCF_009829125.3). Lineage (NCBI taxonomy): Eukaryota > Metazoa > Chordata > Actinopteri > Gobiiformes > Gobiidae > Periophthalmus > Periophthalmus magnuspinnatus. Next base: position 245,613 of record NC_047137.1, read on the forward strand.
TATAGCAGCTGACACTTCTCACCCTGGACATGGACTATTTGAGCCACTTCCCTCTGGCAGGAGGCTACAGTCCATTGGGACCAGAACCTCTCATCATAAGAACAGTTTCTTCACCTCTGCCGTTTGTCTCATGAACACTTTATAATGTTTGCACAAAACTGGACACTTTATAATACCGGTCACTTTAATAAGTCATGTTTGCACTGTTCTGATGCTGCTGTTGTATACATTTTCTACCTATAAGTGTGTGTGTATATATATATTTTATTTTTTATTTTATTTTTTTTAAGCAGTGCATGCCCTTATTTGTATTTATTCAGTGTATTTATTCAGTGTATTTTATGTTGCACTTTATCACCAAAGTTCCTACTTTGTGAACTGTGTTCACAAACGATGGCAATAAAAATCTTCTGATTCTGATTCTGATGTATTGCTCCATAGTCTCCCGTTCCGGTTTGGAGAGATTATAGAAGTGGGGGCGGGGGGCAGGAGGTCTATAACACATATAGATGGTCGTATGGTTGGTGGGGGGAAGAGATCTGGGGATGACTGGAGAGCAAGTTGGTGCCCCCAGCTGGAGACAGGGCAGACTGTAAGCAGTTAGAGTGACAAGAGGGGCTCCAGTCCGACACCTTTCCCCTAGCCCAATCAATGGTCGGGTTGTGAGTCACCAGCCAGGGATGGCCCAGGATGAGCAGCGTTGTGAGAGCGGAAATGATGTGAAACCGCCTTGGTGGTTGCCAGACAAAACTAGAGTGACAGGCTCAGTGACATGCGTTACCTTGGCTAGCAGCCTCCCATTGAGTGCCAGGGCTGAGAGGGGCTGTTGAAGTGGCTCCAGCCTTACCCCCGACTGCTTAGCCACCTGTTGGTCTAGGAAATCCTCCTCCGCTCCAGAGCCGATGAGGGCTAAGACAGGTAGAGTAATAGAGCGAAAGCACAAGGTAGCTTCGAGATGAAATCTATTATTTTTCTTCTCTGGGATGTGTTGCTGACCCACCAGTACTCCCAGTCCAACTGATGGGTGCCCCCATTTGGCCAAACCGGTCTAGGAAGTGTCCCTGTTTGCCATAATATGGCAGTCAGGTGCGCTTGCCCCAGCTGCATTGGCTCCTCTGGTGGAGGCTTCACTTGTGGTGGCAGAGTGGAGTGGATCACGGTCCAGATATGCAAATGGCGTCCCTCTGGCGACCCTGAAGGTGATTGTCGATTCGGTTGGCTAGGGAAATCAGATTTTAGGTCAGGTGAGTCATCACGAGAAACCAGTTCGTCCTTTAGTTTTTCACTTAGTCCATTCATGAAGACCGCCTTTAGACCGACTGTCAGTCCAATACACCTCCGCTAGTGCCCAGAACTCAATGGTGTACTCTGCCATGGACCTGGATTCCTGAACGAGGCTTAGTAGGCAGAGAGAGTGCTTGATAGTGCAGGTGATCGAATACCAGTTTGAGATCTTCCACAAAACCATCAAAAGTCACATGGTCTATTACCCACTGGAGTGCTCTCCCCCTCAATAATCCACACATGTATCGTATTTTAGCAGCGTCTGACGTTGTTGAAACGTGTATTGAAAAAGGAAACCCCGACAGAAGCTGGGCTGATCTGAATATGGGTCCTCTCGATTTCGGAGGGCGCTACACCCCGGTGGTCCCGGAGACGGCAGCGGGCGGTAGAGTGAGCAGAGTGGAGACCTACTGGGAAAGCCGGGAAACTTGCTGGGTCAGATTATGGTAACAGTCAAGCAGGGTACAGATGGTTTGTTCATGTTGCCCAATGATTATTCTGTGGTGTGAAAACACCCGGTGTAGCGTTTGATCCGGCCCCGAGTCTGATTGGTCCATTGTGGCCAGATCGTTCTGTCATAACGACTGACAAGGGGACCAAATAAACAGAACTCGGGGAAAATGTTTATAAATTTCAAAGTGCAAATGAAGGTAGATTGATCATTAAATTGAGAGCGGGGTGTTTGCCATGGTCCAGGGATAGAGCGTGAGCAGCATAGTCTGAACAGTGAACCAGTACCAGTAGTGAAGAGCAGGGTCGAAGACAGAGGAGCTGAGCGGGATCTAATGAGGAGCAAAATATCCCTTTATCCTCCACAGGTGCAGCTGATTGCAGATTAGGTGCAGGTGTGCATGGGAGGAGCCTAAATCTCCGCCCAGCTCCAGACTCAGATACAGAAGGGAAGGGAATCAATGGACACAGCAATCATATTGCTTATCCACAAAGAAGGTAAAGACCCTTCTGAATGCTCATCCTACTGCCCAATCTCCTTATTACCACTAGATTTTAAAATTATTTCAAAACTAATTGCAGGAAGATTACATAAATATATTCCACAGCTTGTTAACCCTGATCAATCAGGTTTCACTAAAGCTAGATATGCATCTGACAATATCAGGAGACTTTTGAACATGAAAAAAAAACAAGCATTAATTTTATCTTTAGATGGAGAAAAGGTATTTGAGTGGTCCTATCTTTTACAAGTATGAAAAAAAAATTTCCTTGGGGAAAACTCCATTGTCTCCCATTTTGTTTAACTTGGCAATTGAACCCTTCACGCAGTCCATAAGATATAACAATGAGATCCCTGGAATCACAGTTGGAAGGATGGAAAATAAGATTTCACTGACATTGACATCATTGGCAGATGACATTGTTCTATATGCTACAGAACCTCAAAAATTCATCCTACTAATAATAGAAGCTATTGAGACATTTTTAACATAAAAAACACATGCTTTACTTCTTAATACAAATTTAACTAGGCAACTTAAAGAATTGTCCCCTTTTTCCTGGAGACATATGTTTTTTAAATACTTAGGGGTAAATATAACATCTAATCTAGAGGAGCTCTTTGGGACCAACTACATGCCACTGCTTAGAAAAATGAGTCAAGAACTGGAAAACTAGAATCTCCATCTCATTTCACTCCTTGGTAGGATTAATGTAATTAAAATGAATATATTACCTAACTTTTTATGCCTGTATCAATCATTACCATGTTACATCTATAAACAACTCTTTAAATCACTGAATAAACATATAACCCAATTTATCTGGAAAAAAAGGTACACCTAGAATTGCCTACGAAACGCTATCCAAATCCAAAGATAAAGGGGGATTGGAGCTTCCAGACTTCTAATTGTACTACTGGTCATGTCAAGTAAAAGCTATGTTAGGCTGGCTTGATACACAAAGTGCTCCCCACTGGACACTCATCAAGAGATAACTTTGCTCTCCTGTTTCATTGGCTTTATTGACATTTATTAATAATATGGAAATCCTACCTCCCATATCGAGTATTTATGTTGCGTATAACATTTTGTGTGCCTGGCAAGATGTTAAAAAACACTGTGGACTTTTCAACATTCATATCAACGTTAGCCCCACTATCCTCAAACCCTGACCTCCATCTCAATTGGAAAATCATTGTTGGCAAACTGGAAAAAAATTTGATTAATACAGTTTCATCAGTCATTTAAAAATAACACTCTTAAAAACTTTTCCCGATTTAAATGTAGAATTTGGATTACTAAAGCATGATTTTTATAAATTTTTACAAATGGGTTATTGTATTATTACGTTGATTAATGAAAAAAGTTTGGCAATGGAGGTCTCAGAGTTCGAGAATATGCTATTAAATTTCAAATATTTTTGGGTGACTTCTAGGATCTATACATTTCTAGCTAAACAAGAGGTTTGTGGTGTTGAACTGACGAGTGGTGGAATAAAATTACTAATGGTGTCTTTCTAAAAATGTCAACAGAATATTAGAACAAAATTATAAATTTTTTGCATAGAGTATATATGACCCCACTCAGGATGAGTAAAATGTATGCTAGCTTGTCTCCAAAATGTAACAGATGTAAATCTCATATAGGTTTTTATTTTCACATGTTTTGGAAAGGTAATCATTTTAGAGAGTTCTGGAATTTAATACACAAATTTACTGTTAAAATAGCCAAAATGTCCCTTAAGATATCATCTATAAGAAGCCTGTTCGGCATCAAATATGATATAGAAATAAATCGATTACTACAGAAACAACAACAAGGTATCATAACATACTTATCAAAAAAATGTATTCTACTGAACTGGAATACAGACAATCCTCCTACATTTGGAATATTTAAACAACTTCTACTAGATATATCTCATCAAGTGTATGCATTAAAACATAGGACGGCCCTATACAATGATTTATGGGGTGCCTTATTGACCTCTGACCTTTCAAATATGGTAAGTCAAACTCCAGACCAAAAATCAAAGTAATAATACAGTAATGATTATGAACAGTTATTACTATATAGACAAAATAAATTGAAAACAATTAATTATAATGAAAATCACTATATTTTAATATAAATATATGGAAGTAGAATGCATAAATAACATCGGATCTGGAGCATGACTTGCTTTCAAATAGTATCAGTGATGACTGTACGGTGGAGAGGGAGCAGATGGTGACCATCGGAGAGCCATAGGAAAGATGCAAATCGATCATTATTCTTTAGGCCCGGGCCCCTTCCGGGGCATAGGGCTTTTTGCACAACTTCGTGTGCCCCATCGCCCCCTGCCTTGACTCCAGTATCCTAGCAACCCATGCCATAGGTATAGATAAATTGCTTTTGCTAAAAATTATTATTTTTTTAGGCCCGAGCCCCTACAGGGCATAGGGCCTATTACCTCCGCAATGATGAGTGCATGGGCGAAGCCCCCCTGCCCTGACTCTAGTATCCTAGCAACCCATGCCATAGGCATATGCATATTTGTTCTTGCTAACATGTCAGCATCAACATTGAGTCAATGGACGAAACCCAATGTTGACAAAGGCAGCGCAAAGCACTCATGTCCCCCAAACCCCCGCCAAACACACTCCCAGCATCGAGCCCTATCCAAGCATATTTATTATTGCTAAAATGAATGGAAGTCAATGGGAGGTCAATTGGCGACCTCAACGCCGTAGTCGAAAGCCGCAATAAAACAGAGGCAAGCGGCACGTCAGCGCCACCCACAGGGAGTGCTGGTGCAGCCGAATGTGAATCACGGCATCACAGCATCTAACTCTGCTAAAGTTAGCAACTTCTTCCTGGACAACATTAGTTTAAGGCAACATTTTGATTAAAAGTGCTACCTTTGTTTTAAGTTATATTTAAGTGCTTATAAACTCATCGTGGAGGATAATGAGGATGCTCTAAATGCATAAGATAAGTGAGGAATACATTTGAACTGCATGAACTAGTTCTGTTTTTCACGTATTGGGGCAAATAAGGGGCCGCGCAAGACTGATTGAAGCTGAGAAAGAGTGCAAATTTGAGAGAGGTTAGAGATGAAGTATGTAAATTTTCTGGTGAAATTCCATGACCTGCTTCTCTTCATGGAGATAGTTAATTAAATGGTATACACTGGGACATTCTAAAGCACAAAGCCATAACATTTTCATTAGAGCTCCTTTAAAGAAGGCATGCTTTTTTTATTGCTTTATAGTTACAATATATGTAATATATGACACTCATGGGTCATTATGTTATAATTTGGACATTTTAACCCCTTAGCATTCCGGGAAATTGCCTTTGTTCTGACCTCTCCAAATTAAAATGATCACCATTATTGAACCCTTAGTAGTAAATGCACAGGTTTGGGGTCTTTGTAAAGGTAACACCCTATAGTTTTACCCACAGGTGTCAGAATCACTGCAAGTTTGTCAGCTGAGCATTTATACACTTTGGAACACACATAAAAAATTAAAAAAAAATTCTCATACTAAATTTTTGTGTGAAAATGAAGGTGTAGAAAGCTGCAGTAGGTAGCTGGGGACAAAAATACACTATATCTCAACTGACAAGATTAATGACATTTCAAATTTGAGGTCAATACCTATAAAAATGAGAGTTTTACACTCATTTTATCATCAGTCCAGGCCTCTCCAAACCTATCCAAATTAAGACATTTGGAGAACATTTGGAAAAACTGCAATAACTTTTGAATGTTTCAACCCACAGACATCAGTGATGGCTCTACTGAAAGCTCACACTGAGAGGAATCTGTATCTGCACACTCAGCTGCTCTATTACTGTACATTTATATATCATATCAAAACACAATATAAAATGTATATTTGTATATAAAATATAGTCAAAACAAGTGGTATGGGTCAAAACAAATATATATTTACAAACCACACACTGCAAACAGTGAACAAACACACACAAACTTCAAAATATAAACAAACGCACACTGGAAACTAAAAACACACTGTACATGATTGTACAGTGTGACAGTCATTCTGCCACAGTGGCTCAGTGGTTAGAGCTTTGGTCCCCCAACCTGAAGGTTGGAGGATCAAGTCCCGTTCGGACCAACTTCTGTCATTGTGTCCTTAGGCAAGACACTAGTTTAACTTGTACAAACATCCACAGTGTCCTCGGTGGCGTACTTCCTTTGTTTCATCCATTTTGTCATGTTTAAAATGTAAAACTGCTGCGTAAATTTATGCAATTACACCCATTTTTTTACGTGCGGATCTTTGTGTCCAGTCTCCTCCTTTTACGCGCACAGCATAGTCCGTCAGTTTACGGGAAACCACTGCATGTCATGCATCGGCGTGTTCCGCTGTTCATGGGCTTTAAGGGAAAAACATCACTAAATGTGTGTAATGTAACAGCTTGATTCTACAAGGGGGAGAGTGGGGCGTACTCTTTCAGTCATCTGTAGCACTGATTTACTGTCCAAGGCGCCAGTAACCCACAACCCCCACCTTATTGGCCAACTTTGGTGTCAATCACAAGCTAACAAGTTTGTTTTGCACAGAGGTACAAAGTTGGCTCTATCAGAAGTTTATAATGCTTGAAATCAACTAAAGAAATGCAAAAAAGTGACAGAGCAGATTGGACATGGAGGATCTAACTTCTTTTGTGGACATAATTTCTTGACTGGATTATATTCTCTGGACCTGTAAGGAACGAATGAGACCAACTCTGTGTGAATATGTTGATGTTTGACACATTCAGAGCGCTCAAAGCTAAGTGATGTCCAAATCCACATTTCTGACTAAAAACGACATTCCTGTCAGCACTGTGGTGATTACAGGTGTAAATGGTTTACATATTCAGAAAGACGAGTGCCGTAGCTTCATTTGATGTGTAGATTGTTTGTGTGCGTGACGCAGAAATGCATGTACATTGCTGTAAAGTTGCAATGTAAAGGCGAACGTCAAGTGGTTCACAATATTTATCTAAATCAACTTAATAAAAGAAACAAATAAGATAAGATATGCCTTTATTAGTCCCACAGTGGGGAAATTCCAGTATTGCACCGCACAGTTAAATCCGCTAATGTTCTGCTAATAAATCCGCTAATGTTCTGGTTCTGAAGCAGATTCCTGCCTGCCCCTTTACAGTGCATTGCTATAAATGTCATCACAGCAAAGTTCCACAAGCTGTCGGCCCCTCCTAGCTGCAAATAAGACTACCGAGGAGCAGATTTTTATTTATTTTTTATTTGTGCCAAAATAACTACGTAACACTGCCAAATCCTAGGTTTATCACCGATTAAGAAAACAAAGTACGTACAGAATACAAAATACGTACAGAATACAAGTGCTTGCAATGACGTCTTGAATATAGAAGAATAAGGATAACATGAATGAATCGCTCTAAATGCAAATTTAAGAGGGTAAATGAGAAGGGAAACAAATATAACATGTTGCTTTTGTATAACAGGTCTCCTTTAATAAGATGGTAAAATATCATGATCACAGTGTGTCCTGCCTTTGTGCATTGTTTCCCCCCCTCTCTTCTGTATCTGAGCCTGGAGCTGGGCGGAGATTTGGGCTCCTCCCGTGCACACCTGCACCTAATCAGCAATCAAGCTGCACCTGGGGAGGACAAAGGGAGCCAGGACTTGACAGTGCCAGGTTGTCTGTGTATCCTTTATGCTACAACTCTGCTTGGCTCTTTGTGACTCATTCTAAGTTGGATATTTTTGCTCCTCATCAGATCCTGCTCCCTGGACCCACTCAGCTCCTCTGTCTCCGACCCTGCTGTCCACGACCGGTATGAATCTCACCTTCTCTGACCCAGCTCACCTTGCCTCAGACTCCGCTGCTCACACTTTACCCTTGGACCACGGAAAACAGAAGTCTCAACTCCCTGATCAATCTCCCTTCATTTGCATATTTAAAACTGTTAATCAACATTATTAAGCTTTTCCTCGAGTTCTGTCTCTTTGGTCCCTTCTGTCAGTCATTACAACAGTAAAATAAGTTTACTCTGTGTGTGTGTGTTTTTTTTTTTTTTTTTTAAACAGTCAATTGCTTATATAAATCTGATCTCTCTCTCCTTGCCTCCTCTCCTTTTTACAAACCTTATTAAATATTTAAAATGTATGTTTTTGATTCAATGTTTAAAATACATTGATTATACATTAGTTTGTCTATGCATGTAATGATTTATATTGGTTCAAGCTGCCGTGAAGTAATGCTTCCATGCTAAAACTTTTTTTTTTTTTTTTGGGGGGGGGGGGTTAAATGCATTTTCATACAAAACTTATTAGTAACAGTAATGCTTTTCCAGACACTCCAAGTCATTTTTCATTTGCTCCATCCTTGTAGCCACAGCTGCTCTGGGACAGACTGATGGAAGCGAGGCTGGTTAAGTGTCTTTCAAAGGACACAATGACAGAACTTCTCTAGTGGGAACTGATCCTCCGACCTTCAGGTTGACCACTGCTCCAACCACTGACTTGCCATAGTATAACAAAAATCATAATGTTGCTCGCCAGGGCATAATAAGGAACAGATTTTAAAAGATTGTTAATCATAATTGAAATCAAAGCCGGTAATACAATTCAACATTCAGAACATAATTAGCCATTTCAAGTTTAGTATCTTTTTAGAGCAAGGGGGATATTAAGAATAAAAACAGCAGATTCCGGTGACGTCATCCTACCGAATGGCAGCCTAGAGCGTTAGCTCTCCCACATTTTGTTGATTTCACCCCGTAAAAGTATCAGAATTCAATATAATCTAGAACGTAGTTAAGGTAAAAATGGGGAAGGCAGAAAACTACGACCGAAGGCCGGTTACATGAGGAACATGCTGCGGACGCCACACCGCCTCGTGAGTGTAACAACAAAGCTAGCACACATGCTAGCGATGACTCAAGTTTGGTAAAGGTGCTGGAAGAAATACAGGACTTTCGTAAGGAATTCCAAGCTTTCAGATCAGACTTAACCAAGACAAACCAAAGAATGACAGAAGCGGAAACTCGTGTTGGCCAAGTGGAGGACCGGGTCCAAAACGCGGAGCAGGTGCTGGTAAAGTTGATAAAAGTTATAAATGAGCAAGAAAGCAAGCTAATTGACCAAGAGAGCCGGTCCCGAAGACAGAATCTAAGAGTGTACAATATTCCAGAAGGAGCAGAGGGTTCATCAATGGTGAATTTTGTGGAAAAAGTACTTCGGGGCAGTTTGGACATTCCCCAGTCCATTGCCCTGGACATTGAGCGAGCCCACCGGGCAGGAGCCCCCAATCCAAACGAACGGTGAGGATAAGCCCCGCTCAATAATAATAAGATTCGCCCGCTTCACAATCAAAGAAGTTTTACGTAAAGCATGGACCAAAAAGACGGTACTTCTGGAGGGACGAAGAATATATTTTGACCAGGATTATCCCCCCAGTATCCTGCAGAAACGCAGAGACTATGCTGAAGCCAAACGAGTGCTCAAGGAACAAAACATCAGATTCCAAACCCCCTACCCCGCTAAATTGAGAGTATTTTATCAAGACGGGACAGTGTTTTATCAGACAGCGGAGGAGGCGACGGCAGACATGAGAACCAGGGAAATGCCGGTCACAAAGATTACACTGAAGGAGAGTCTGACAGAACAACTACTACGGGCGGTGAGGAAAGTGGTGGAGACGCGACCGAGGCAGGACTCCGAGGAGCTCCAGGAAAGAGCCATCAGAGAGAAACTCCAGGCCTTCAGAAGACGTTCGTCCTCCGCCTCAGAGGAGCAGTGAGATTATAAAAGGTTTCTAACAAACCTTTGGTAAGCTTTAAGAAGCCACTTCCATCTTTCCCTTTGTAAATGAGGAAATATAAGTGGAGAGGCTGTTTTATTGAAGGAATAGACACACGGTACTGTCCGAGGGACCCTCTCCCCCTTGAGAGGAGAGGTTTCCCCCTGCTGGTGGAAGTTAATCACAACCTACAGGGTCAGATAGGAAAGACCCCTACCCTGGAATCACATTTTATTTTTTACGTTTTTTTATTTAGTTCATTGTTCTGTGTTCTTGTGTGTTAAGGGAGTTGACCACCTACTTTTCTGTTTTAAAATTTTACACTACATTGATAAGGTAAGCAATGTCTAACGGATGTATAAAATGTGTTTCATTTAATGTAAATGGGCTGACAAATGTGATAAAACGTAGCAGAATCTTAACCAAAATGAAGAAAGAACAGGCACAGGTGGTGTACTTACAAGAAACCCATTTAAATGATACTGAGCATGAGAAACTAAAGAGAATGGGATTTACAAGCATGTTTTCCTCTTCATATAAGTCTGGCCGCAGACGAGGGGTGGTGATCCTCATATCAAAAAAGCTAAACTTTGAAAAATCATTTGAAATGAAAGATAAAGAGGGGCGGGTGCGGAGAGATCCGGGTGGCAGTCGAAGGCGGGGACCTCGACGACCGGATCTCCGGACATGGAGACTAGCTCTGGGGACGTGGAATGTCACCTCGCTGGGGGGGAAGGAGCCTGAGCTTGTGCGGGAGGTTGAGCGTTACAGGCTAGATATAGTCGGCCTCACCTCCACGCACAGCTTGGGCTCTGGAACCCAACTTCTTGAGAGGGGTTGGACTCTCCATTTCTCTGGTGTTGCCCGCGGGGAGCGGCGGCGAGCTGGTGTGGGCTTGCTCATTGCCCCACAGCTCAGCCGCTGCGTGTTGGGGTTCACTCCGGTGAACGAGAGGGTCGCGTCCCTGCGCCTTCGGGTCGGGGACAGGTCTCTCACTGTTATGTCGACCTACGGGCCAAACAGCAGTGCAGAATACCCGGCCTTCTTGGAGTCCCTGGGAGGGGTACTAGACAGTGCACCAACCGGGGACTCCGTTGTTCTCCTGGGGGACTTCAACGCCCATGTGGGTAACGACAGTGACACTTGGAGAGGCGTGATTGGGAGGAACGGCCTCCCCGATCTGAACCCGAGTGGTGTTTTGTTATTGGACTTCTGTGCTAGTCACAGCTTGTCCATAACAAACACCATGTTCGAGCACAAGGGTGTCCATCGGTGCACGTGGCACCAGGACACTCTAGGTCGGAGGTCGATGATCGACTTCGTTGTCATGTCATCTGACCTTCGACCGCGTGTCTTGGACACTCGGGTGAAGAGAGGGGCTGAGCTGTCAACTGATCACCACCTGATGGTGAGTTGGATCCGCTGGCGGAGGAGGAAGCCGGACAGACCTGGCAGGCCCAAGCGCATTGTGAGGGTCTGCTGGGAACGTCTGGCGGAGCCCTCTGTCAGGGGGGTCTTCAACTCCCACCTCCGGGAGAGCTTCTCCCTGATCCCGGGGGAGGTTGGAGACATGGACTCCGAGTGGGCCATGTTCTCCACCTCTATTGTCGATGCGGCTGCTCGTAGCTGTGGTCGTAAGGTCTGTGGTGCTTGTCGCGGCGGCAATCCCCGAACCCGGTGGTGGACACCGGAAGTAAGAGATGCCGTCAAGCTGAAGAAGGAGTCCTATCGAGCCTTGTTGGCTCGTGGGACTCCTGAGGCAGCTGATGAGTACCGGCGGACCAAGCGTGCCGCGGCTCGGGCAGTCAGAGAGGCAAAAACTCGGGGTTGGGAGGAGTTCGGGGAGGCCATGGAGGAGGACAATCGGACGGCCTCAAAGAGATTCTGGCAAACCGTCCGACGCCTCAGGAGGGGGAAGCAGTGCTTCACCAACACTGTTTACAGTGCGGGTGGAGAGCTGCTGACCTCGACTGGGGATGTTGTCGGGCGGTGGAAGGAATACTTTGAGGATCTCCTCAATCCCACTGTCACGTCTTCCGAGGAGGAAGCAGAAACTGGGGACCCAGAGGCGGACTCGTCCACCACCCTGGCTGAAGTCACTGAGGTGGTTGGCAAGCTCCCCGGTGGCAAGGCTCCGGGGGTGGATGAGATCCATCCTGAGTACCTCAAGTCTCTGGACGTTGTGGGGCTGTCTTGGCTGACACGTCTCTGCAACATCGCGTGGCGGTCGGGGACAGTACCTGTGGAATGGCAGACCGGGGTGGTGGTCCCTCTGTATAAGAAGGGGGACCGGAGGGTGTGTTCCAATTACAGGGGAATCACACTCCTCAGCCTTCCCGGTAAGGTCTATTCCAGGGTACTGGAGAGGAGAATCCGACCGATAGTCGAACCTCGGATTCAGGAGGAGCAGTGTGGTTTTCGTCCTGGTCGTGGAACACTGGACCAGCTCTATACTCTCCATCAGGTCCTCGAGGGCTCATGGGAGTATGCCCAACCAGTCCACATGTGTTTTGTGGATCTGGAGAAGGCATTCGACCGTGTCCCTCGTGGTGTCCTTTGGGGGGTGCTCTGGGAGTATGGGGTCCGGGGCTCTTTGCTAAGGGCTGTCCGGTCCCTGTATGACCGGAGCAGGAGCTGTGTTCGCATTGCCGGCAGTACGTCAGACCTGTTCTCAGTGCATGTTGGACTCCGCCAGGGCTGCCCTTTGTCACCGGTTCTGTTCATTATATTTATGGACAGAATTTCTAGGCGCAGCCAGGGGCCGGAGGGGGCCTGGTTTGGGAACCACAGGATTTCATCTCTGCTGTTTGCAGATGATGTTGTCCTGATGGCTTCTTCGAGCCAGGACCTGCAGCAGGCACTGGGGCGGTTTGCAGCCGAGTGTGAAGCGGCTGGGATGAGAATCAGCTCCTCCAAATCCGAGGCCATGGTTCTCGACCGGAAAAAGGTGGTTTGCTCTCTCCGGGTGGGTGGTGAGTCTCTGCCCCAAGTGGAGGAGTTCAAGTATCTCGGGGTCTTGTTCACGAGTGAGGGAAGGATGGAGCGGGAGATTGACAGGCGGATCGGTGCAGCGTCTGCAGTGATGCGGTCGCTGTATCGGTCCGTTGTGGTAAAGAAGGAGCTGAGCCGGAAGGCGAAGCTCTCGATTTACCGGTCAATCTACGTTCCTACCCTCACCTATGGTCATGAGCTCTGGGTAATGACCGAAAGGACAAGATCGCGGATACAAGCGGCTGAAATGGGCTTCCTCCGCAGAGTGGCCGGGCGCACCCTTAGGGATAGGGTGAGGAGCTCGGTCACACGGGAGGAGCTCGGAATAGAGCCGCTGCTCCTACACGTTGAGAGGAACCAGCTGAGGTGGCTCGGGCATCTGCTCAGGATGCCTCCTGGATGCCTCCCTAGGGAGGTGTTTTGGGCATGTCCCACCGGGAGGAGGCCCCGGGGAAGACCCAGGACACGCTGGAGGGACTATGTCTCTCGGCTGGCCTGGGAACGCCTTGGGGTCCCACCGGAGGAGCTGGAGGACGTGTCCGGGGTGAGGGAAGTCTGGGAGTCCCTGCTTAGACTGCTGCCCCCACGACCCGGCTGGATGGATGGATGGATGGATAAAGAGGGGAGATTTGTATTAGTACGAGGTAGTATAGATGGGAATCCAGTCACATTTATGAATGTTTACGCACCCCCTGGGAGCGGCTTGATTTTCTTTAAAAAAATTATTAATGTTATAGTAACAGAAACTCAGGGATTTCTAATATGTGGTGGGGATTTAAACATCCGACTACAACCAGAACTGGATAGCTCTAATAGAAGGGTACCTGAATCAAACACCTTATATAAAAAGGTCTCCTCTCTTTTTGAGGAGGTTAGTCTGATTGATATTTGGAGGGATCTTTTTCCCACAAGACGTGATTATTCTCACTATTCAGCTCCACATTCAATATATACTAGAATTGACTATTTTATAACTTTTGGAAAAGATTAAGACAAAATTGAAACATGTGAGATGGGAACAATAGATGTGAGTGACCATGCACCTCTGTACCTGGTAGTCAACTTAAATTTGAGTCCCAGGGTTACTACTTGGAAACTAAATTCATATCTGCTCAAAGATATCAACTTTAAGAAAGACATTAAGAAGGAAATGAAGGAGTTTCTTGATATAAATGATAATGAAGAAGTCTCACCTCCAATACTCTGGGACACACTTAAAGCTGTTATAAGAGATAAAATTATAGCAATAACCTCTTATAAGAAAAAAATACAAAAGAAAAGGATGGAGGACCTGCAAACAGATTTAAAAAGATTGGAAAAGGAACATAAACAGACCCCTTCACCAAATGTCTATAAGGAATTAAAAAATGCTAGGACTGAAATAAACAGCTTGGACATACAGGAAACTAAAAAGAAATTAATGTTTCTGAAACAAAAATATTATGAAAGTGGGTCAAAATCAATGAAAATACTGGCATGGAAATTAAAAAGAAAATTGCAGATAGCACAATAACTAAAATCAAACACCCCAAAACAAAAAAAAAATTGTTACAAAACTGAAGGAAATCCAGGAAGCATTTGAAGCATATTACAAAACACTATACTCTAAAGTCCCTGGAGGAAATAAAACAGATATCGATGACTTATTGAACTCATTGGATCTACCAAATTTGAATGAAGAACAAAATGAAAAAACATCTATAACAGAGGTAGAACTTAAGAAAGCCATCAGCCGACTCAAATCCAATAAGTCACCGGGCTCGGATGGCTATACAGCCGAATGGTATAAGGAATTTAAAAATGAGCTTATCCCTATAATACTCCCCACATTTAACTGGGTATTAAAAAGAGTTGGAAGGAGGCTATAATTACTGCCATATCTAAAGAAGGGAAAGATAAAACAGAATGCGCATCATATCGGCCGATATCAGTTCTTAATATCGACTACAGACTGTTCACCTCTATAATGGCCAGACGAATGGAGGAATTTCTACCCATGCTGATACACAATGACCAAACTGGTTTTATAAGAAATCGCCAGACGCATGATAACATACGCAGAACTCTACATATGTTAGATCATATACAAAAAAAATAAAATAGAAGCAGTGCTTATAAGTGTTGATGCTGAGAAAGCATTTGACTCAGTTAATTGGGAATTTCTCTATAGAGTTCTATATAAATTTGGTCTGCATGAAACTATTATTGAAACAATTAAAGCCTTATATAAGAATCCCACCGCAAGAATAAAAGTTAATGGTCATCTGTCCAATAGTATTATACTGCAAAGAGGGAATAGACAGGGATGTGCATGGTCTCCGCTTCTGTTCGCATTATATTTAGAACCTCTGGTCCAGATCATAAGACAGGACCAACAAATCAAGGGTATAAGTATCAAAGGGAAGGAGCATAAATTGGCTTGCTATGCTGATGACATTTTAATTTATTTAGGACAACCTACAAACTCCCTACCTAAACTGGTGCAAGTATGTAAACAATATGGCAAACTATCTGGATATAAAATCAATATGAATAAAACTCAGACACTTTCTCTCAACTATAAACCACCAGTGGAAATAACCACTAAATACCCAATGATGTGGCAGGCTGAATCCTTAAAATACCTGGGTATTAACATACCAAAGGAACTAACTAAATTATTTGAGGTCAACTATGTCCCGTTACAAAAAAAAATAGTTGAAGACATGAAACGATGGAATTTGATTCCCTATTTCACCCTATATTCACGAATAGAGTCTATTAAAATGAATGTTCTACCGAGATTATTATATCTGTTTCAGATCTTACCTATATATATCGATCAGAATACATTTAATGAATGGGATAAAATTATATCACGATATATATGGGAGGGAAAGAAACCTAGAGTTAGCTTCAAAACCTTGCAATTGACTAAGAATAGAGGAGGATGGGGCCTGCCATCCCTAAAGAACTATTACCGTGCAGCACAATTGAAGATTGTCAAACTGGTGTGATGTATCATATACTGCTCAATGGAAAAGTATCGAGGAGAATATCTTTTCTGTCCCAATACAAGCGACCCTGGCAGACCCAAATATACAAAAATATATAGATCGGGTGGGTAATCCATGGGTGGGATGCACTCCCACTGTGTGGAGGAATGCAGTGAAAGAATATAAATTAGATACAGACATTACAGTTTTGAAGTGGTATGCTTATGATACAGATTTTCTACCAAACAGATTAGATTCCCGGTTCAAGATGTGGTCTGCTAGGGGAATTCCAATAATAAGCAAATTGATTAAAGATGGTAAATTGATTAGTTTTGAAACACTGAGACATAAATACAATCTGGAAAAGCAAGACTTTTATCGATACTTGCAATTACGACATTATATAGAGTCAAAGATTCATACGGTGTCAGAGGCAAACATGGACCTGGTAGAAGTGATGAAGAACGCATATGATGGCAATAATAATAAGAAATCCATCTCATTTCTGTACAAATTTATGATAAATCATAAGTCCAATTCAACGGGGAAGGTTAAGATATTATGGGAAAAAGAAGCAGGAATAAATATAACAGAGGAAGAATGGACATCAATATGGAAACACCAATGGAAATGTACTGCTTCACAAAGATACTTTATTACCCCATGTCAGAAGACTCACTATGACAAAAATCCTCCCACCTGCTGGAGAAATTGTGGGAATCAACGAGCGGATCACTTTCATATTTTTTGGGACTGTCCGTTGATTAAGAACTATTGGTCTGAAGTTCATAGAACATTGCAGGACATATTCAAATGTACAATCCCCCTTGAGATAAAAACTATTTTTTTTGGATATGTACCACAGGACTGGATGAAAAAGGATAAATGCCTGTTTGGCTCCTTGATGGTTGCAAGTAAGAAATCTATAACAAAGAAATGATTGTGTTGGACATTTATTCGACATTTATCGAATGGAGGAGATGACGGCATTGGTGAATGATAGGCAAGATTGGTTTGTGTCCTGTTGGGAGAAGTGGGTGGAGTATGTGAATTTAGAAATACCCAATTTTATTTAAGAATATGATAAAATGGAAGATCATTGTTTATTTTAATTTTACTTTAGGTGGTCACTCCCTTTTGTTCCTTTTGTGTTATGTGTTCTGTGTCATGGTGAAATTATGTGAATGGTTGTTAAATGTAGAAAAATATTTATGTTAAAAGTTTTCACCATTGTTAAACACAAAAATTCATAAATAAAGAATAAAAACAGCAGACCACAACCATTTATACAACATCAAACACTCAGGAAAAAAAATGTACTTTCACCATTAAAAAGTTAAGTGTTTCCACTTTGGCAGACACATTTCATAAGTTGGCTCATCCTATGCCAAATGCAGAGTCCTGAAAGGGATTCAGTGCAGTCTCCATCTCTCTCCTAAAGGTGTGAAGTGTGAAGCATCTGAACTGTGCTTTCTGAGTTGTATTATGTGTATGTGCTCTCACTGCTTGGCTGACGTCATTTCCGGGTGAGTGCATTCTGTTTTGCGAGTTGTATATCTAGCGTATCTAGCGTCTCTCTCCTGAAATTGTTAATCCACGAATCTTTACAATTTTAAAAAGCAGTTTCTAACATCTACACTAGTGCCTGAATACTTCGCTAAACCACCGAAGTTTCATTCAGCATCTATTGCTCCGCACTTCGTGGATTAATCCCCTCTATCTCTCGGTTCAGCCTGAACTAGCCTAGCCGACTAGCATCATGGCTAAACCTTCCCCCTCTTCTCTTGCTCTTCCCTGCCCTGGTTGCCATATGTGGAGTGATGACCCTGGCTTATTTGATGATGATAGGGACAGTTGCGTTAAGTGTAGTGTAGTGGCAGTCCTGCAGGCCAGGGTCTCAGAGTTAGAAACGCGGATCCGCTCATTGGAGGCTCTGACCCCGAGTTACAGTCAGGTAGCAGCAGTAGGGACCGCGGACCGCAGTAGCTTTAGCGTAACTAGTGAGACTAGCCCCCCAGCGCAACCCGTGCAGCCGGGATCAGACCAGGACAGGTTTGTGACGGTTAGAAGAAAGCGTAGGACAGGCCAGGGACACAGGGCTGAGAATAGGACTGTAGCAGACCAGGGACACAGGGTTGAGAGTAGAGAGCTCCCCGTCCAGAACAGGTTTGCTCCCCTGAACTGGACCCGGGACACTTTAGTCATAGGGAGCTCCATAGTCAGGGACGTGGAACTGCCTGCAGCTTCCACGCGGTGTTACCCTGGAGCCAGACTGGGTGACATCGAGGGGAATCTTAGGCTTTTAAAGAAAAGTAAGAATAGGTACCGCCGGATCGTTATACACGCGGGGGGTAACGATACTCGGCGCGGTCAGTCAGAGGTGGTTAAGTTACAGATAGCTGCAGTCTGTCAATTGGCTAAGTCGATGTCGGAGTCCGTGTACTTCTCTGGCCCCCTCCCAACCTATACCAATTGTGAAATGTACAGCCGCTTTTCAGCAGTCAACCAGTGGTTGACCAATTGGTGCCCGCAGAATGGTGTCGTCTTCATAGATAATTGGAGGGCATTTGAGGGGAAGCCTAGGCTTATACGTAGAGACGGCATCCATCCCACGCAGGCTGGCTCCGCCCTGTTAGCTCAGAATATGATTGCTAGTCTAGATTGACCAGGTAAGACTAGCACGCAGAATAGCTCAGGGAAGCACAGTGACAGTGATAGTGACGTTAGGGAGCAGTTTAGACCAGTGAAGCACAACTCAGTCAGAGGGAACAGCTCCAAACAGACAGAGACTGTGTGTGCCCCACGTACAAAAAGCACAAATAAAACACCCCTAAACTCTGACAAGGAAGCTGTCAGATCTCATAACTTAACAAAAATAAATAAATGTGCCGCGAATAAACAAAATGATAAGTGTGTAAAATGTGGACTGCTAAACATCAGGTCTCTTTCCTCCAAATCTCTTTTAATAAATGAACTAATTGGCGACCTTAATATTGATCTGTTAGCCCTAACTGAAACATGGCTTCAGGAAAATGATTATGTTAGACTAAACGAATCTACACCATCAAGTCACATGAACTTTCAGAGTGCCCGGAGCACAGGTCGAGGTGGTGGTGTGGCCGTCATCTCTCATTCTAGTCTAATTCTCAGCCCCAAACCCAACTATACTTACCTCTCCTTTGAAAGCCTCGCACTCTCCATTACGTGCCCCAATTGGAAAAACCAAAAAGCTGTTATATTTATAATAATTTATCGACCTCCTGGTCCATATGCCGACTTCCTGACAGAGTTTTCTGATTTCATCTCAAGTTTAGTCTTGAACTGGGAAAGGATTGTTATAGTCGGAGATTTCAACATTCATGTAGATAACGGCAGTGATTGCCTCAGTAATGCTTTTGGTGCACTCCTGGATGGGATCGGTTTCACCCAGAGTGTGAATAAGCCGACTCACTGTCACAATCACACTCTAGATCTCGTTCTAACCTATGGTATTGAGATTAATGATCTAATTGTCCTTCCTCAAAACCCTATACTCTCTGACCATTTCTTAATTACCTTTCAATTTATACTAAAAGACTATCCAGCCCCACAGAAAAAAACTATAATGAAAAGAACATTATCAGATAAATCGGTTACAGAGTTTAAAGAAATTATTGAGCCATTACTGAAAGATATGTCATGTGACAATGGCAATAATTTTAATCCAATTGTCACTGATCGATTGGTTGACAGAACAATGCTCACCTTAAAATCTGCTCTCGATGTTGTAGCTCCGCTAAAACAGAAAAGCATTAAACCAAGACCTCCGGCTCCATGGTACACGTTACAGCTCAGGACACTCAAACAACATGTAAGACGCACAGAGAAGCTTTGGCGCCGCTCGCGCTCTGAGCAGTCTCTGAAGGCATGGAAGCTCTGCCTGCTCACTTATAAGGCCGCTCTGCGGAAAGCCCGAACTAGATACTATTCAAATCTAATAGAAGTAAACAAAAATAACCCCAGATTTTTGTTCAGCACTGTAGCCAGGCTGACAAACTCCCACACTGCTAATGAGTCTCTTATCCCCTCGAACATTAGTTGTGATGACTTTCTTCACTTCTTTGATTACAAAATCACAACCATTAGAGACAAAATTAACAAAGCTACTCCAAAAATCAGCTCTGAGCAAATCCAGTCTGTAATGCCAATATCCCATATGGACCCTCTAATAATATTAGATAAATTTACTCCTGTTGATGAGGTGGAGATTACCTCAGTCATCATGTCGTCAAAACCATCAACCTGTTTGCTCGACCCTATTCCAATCAGACTCCTCAAAGAAGCCCTCCCCCTAATAATAGATTCCATCCATAACATATTAAATATGTCGTTAGAAAATGGCTACGTTCCTCAGTCCTTTAAGTATGCTGTGATTAAACCCCTTTTGAAAAAACCTAACCTAAATCCTGATGAATTAGTCAACTATAGACCTATCTCTAATCTTCCCTTCCTCTCAAAAATTCTAGAACGAGTTGTGGTGAAACAGCTCTGCCGCCACCTGCAGGACAATAATATATTTGAAAAATTTCAATCTGGATTCAGAGCTCACCACAGCACAGAGACTGCACTGCTTAAAGTAACAAATGATTTACTACTAGCTGCTGATAACGGGCTGGCTTCAGTCCTGGTCCTACTGGACCTCAGTGCAGCGTTTGACACCATTGATCACAACATTCTACTGCAGAGGTTAGAATGTGACACTGGAATCAGAGGGACCGCCCTCAAATGGTTTAAATCCTATCTATCAGATAGGTACCAGTTTGTTAGTATAAACCAGAGCACCTCTCCCTGTTCTAAAGTAGCCTGTGGTGTTCCACAAGGATCTGTGCTTGGTCCAATCCTATTTACTCTGTATATGTTGCCATTGGGTAACATTATCAGAAAACATGGCATTAATTTTCACTGCTACGCTGATGACACTCAGCTGTACTTATCAATGAAACCAAATCAGACTGATCAAATAGATAAACTCAGTGCCTGTGTGAAGGACATCAAAACCTGGATGACCTTGAATTACCTGCTCTTAAATCCTGAAAAAACAGAGGTCATTGTCGTTGGTCCCAAAGGTCAAAGAGATTCTCTGTCAGACCAGATATTCTCACTCGACAATGTGAATATAGCTTCTAGCCCTACTGTAAAAAATCTTGGAGTCCTATTTGATCAAAATCTCTCATTCACAGCCCATATAAACCTAGCTTGTAAAACCGCATACTTTCACCTGCGAAATATAACTAAAATTAGAAATATTTTACCTAAAAACGATGCTGAAAAACTCATCCATGCATTTGTTACTTCCAGACTTGATTACTGTAATTCCCTGCTTGCCGCCTGCCCCAAAAGTACTATAAGGAGCCTCCAGTTGGTCCAAAATGCAGCGGCCAGAGTCCTAACAGGAACTAAAAGAAGAGACCACATCAGTCCTGTACTAAAATATCTGCACTGGCTTCCTGTCGAGCTTAGAATCAAATTCAAAGTCCTCCTCCTGACATACAAAGCCCTAAACGGTATGGCCCCATCCTATCTGCAAGATGCTATTGTCCCGTACCAGCCAAACAGAGCACTCCGCTCTCAGAATGCAGGACTATTAGTGGTTCCTAGAGTGTCCAAAAGTACAGTGGGAGGGAGAGCATTCAGTTACCAAGCTCCTGTGCTATGGAATCAACTCCCTGCTGATGTTAAACAGGCCCCCACAGTCTCTGTATTTAAGACCAGGCTTAAAACCTTCCTCTTCGGTATAGCGTATGACCAGGTTACTTAGTGAGGGAGTTAGGGTTATTAAAACCCGGGATAAGATAAGCTGCAGTAGGAGTAACTAGCTGGGGGAAGTATGGCAACCTGAGCACTATCCTCTACTTTGCCCTATTTTCTCATCAGCAATGCTATTCACATGTTGTCCCCTGTCCCACTCCCCCTGTGGAGTGTATCTCTTTCAGATGCCCCGATGACAGTTGGACCTCCTCCTTGCCTGGCTCTCCTCCTCCTCGCCCGGCTCTCCTCCTCCTCGTCTGGTCTCCTGGCCGATTTCTTATGTTGTCTGATTTTTCCTGTTGTGTCTGATTTTTCCTGTTGTGTCTGATTTTTCTTGTTGTGTCTGATTCTTCCTGTTGTTTTGTTTTTTGTGTCTTGGCGGCACGGTGACTGAGTGCCATCACTCATGTCTCACAGCAAGAAGGTTGGTTCGATCCCCGGGTCACCAGGCCTTTCTGTGTGGAGTTTTTCATGTTTCTCCCCGTGTCTGGATGGGTTTCCTCCGGGTACTCCGGTTTCCCCCATCAACCAAAACATGAACGCCCTTCGAGACAACTGTTGTTGTGATTTTGGGCGTTACAAAAATAAATGAATTGAATTGAATTGAATTAGCTTCATGTTAGGTCAGTGGCCCGCGGTGCAAGCATTCAGACAGGGGCTGAATCAGAGGGGGTTGGAGGGTCAGAAAAGCTCTTAAAAAGGCTGGGTTTGCGTCAGTCAAAGTTAAGTTGTGACAGGTTCAAAGCAAAACCATCTAATTTTTTTCTAGATATTTTTGTTACATTACCACAACGATGACTCAAATATGTTACTAATTCAGTTTCTGAATCATGCAGAGTGGGACTTTAACCAAAATAGAAATTGACAAGTAGAAAGTAAGTAGTGTCCAAGAAATTGCTCAATCAAGATTGAAAAAAGTATTTGGGAAAACTACTACTCAAGTAAGAGTAACTAAAAAGGCACATAATATCTCATTTACTACTGATTTAATTTGAAATGAATGTACACACGTGGACGAAATTGTTGGTACCTGTCAGTTAATGAAATAAAAACTTGCAATACTCACAGAAATAACTTGAATCTGACAAAAAATAAAATAAAAAAATCTATGAAATTTAACCAATGAATGTCAGACATTGCTTTTCAACCAAAATAAACTCATGAAACAGGCTTGGACACAAATGATGGTACCCTTAATATTTTGTTGCACAACCTTTTGAGGAAATCACTGCAATCAAACAATTCCTGTAACTGTCAATGAGACTTCTACACCTCTCAGCAGGTATTTTGGCCCTCTCCTTGTGAGTAAACTGCTCCACTTTTCTCAGGTTTGAAGAGTGCCTTTTCCAGACGGCATGTTTCAGCTCCTTCTAAAGGTGCACAATAGGATTTACAGTATTGTTCAAAGCTAGAGCTAAAAAATAAGACAACAGAGAATCTGAACCTAGAGGGAGAGGTGTTACCATTACTTACACTGCGGGTGTGTCTGAAAAACTTCAGAGAATTTTCATACAGTATGAGATTCCTGTCTTTTTCAAACCCACAAACACTTTAAGGCAAAAATTGGTTCACCCTAAGGACAAAACCCCAAGCCATAAACAAAGTAATGTAGTCTACTCCATTCAGTGTAGTGAAGAGTGCAGTGAGCTTTACATTGGAGAAATTAAACAGCTACTCCATAAGAGGACATACCAACACCGGCGGGAGAGTTTCTCTGGACCCCAGTCCGCTGTACATCTCCATCTCAAAGCCACTAACCACTCCTTTGAAGATAGTGAAGTTCAGATCTTAGCAAGAGAAAAGAAATGGTTTGAGAGAGGAGTTAAAGAAGCTATTTTTGTTAGGAAAGAGGATCCTTCCTTAAACAGAAATGGGGGCCTGAGACATAATCTCTCCCCCATCTACAACTCCATCCTCAGGCCCCGGATAAGCGGAAGAAAATGGATGGATGGAAAAAATTACAGGCTGTTCAGCCAAAATGATCTCCAGAAGCAAAACAAAGAAATGTAAATTAATTGTGTAATGTTGTTAAAGAATCATGGAGTGGAATAACAGCTGAAAGGTGCCACAAGTTGGTTGACTCCATGCCACACAGATGTGAAACTGTTATAAAAACTGTGGTCATCCAACTAAATATTAGTTTAGTGATTCACAGGATTGCTAAATCCTACAAACGAAAATGTCTCTACAAAATAATTTTGAGTTTGTACAGTCAATGGCAGACACTGTTTTTTTTTTTTTTGGAACACACCTCTTTCAACTAGTTGCCCAATTGCACAGCCTTAAGAGTGTGCATATCATCAATGTTGGATCTTGTTTGTTTTCTGAGAATCTACTGCACCTACTGGTAACTTGTTTGTCATGTACAAATAATAAAATATATTAAAAACCTGTACTATTCTGGTTATTCACATTGTACTGCTATTATTTTGAACAATACTGTAGGTCAGGGCTCATAGAAGGCCAACTTTAGAATAGTCCAATGTTTTCCTCTTAGCCATTCTTGGGTGTTTTTAGCTGTGTGTTTTGGGTCATTGTCCTGTTGCAAGATCCATGACCTGCGACTGAGGCCAAGCTTTCTGACACTGACCAGCAAATTTCTCTCTAGAATCCCTTGATAGTCTTGAGATTTCATTATACCCTGCAAAGATTAAAGACACCCTGTGCCAGATGTCGCAAAGCAGCCCCAGAACATAACAGAGCCTCCTCCATGTTTCACAGTAGGGACAGTGTTCTTTTCTGGATATACTGTTTGTCTGTGAACATTGAGCTGATGTGCCTTGATAAAAGTTCCATTTATGTCTCATCTGTCCATAGGACATTTTCCCAGAAGCTTTGTTTCAACATGTAGTTTGGCAAATTCCAATCTGGCTTTTTTATGATTTGTTTTCAACAATGGTGGCCTTTTTTCCTCTTGCGGCCATGTCCAGGGAGGTTGGCTACAGTCCCATGGAGCTTAAATTTCCGAATAATATGTGCAACTGTAGTCACAGGAACATCAAGCTGCTTGGAGATGGTCTTATAGATTTTACCTTTAACATGCTTGTCTATAATTTTCTTTCTAATCTCCTGAGACAACTCTTTCCTTTGCTTCCTCTGGTCTATGTTGAGTGTGGTACACATCATGTCACTAAACAGCACAGTGACTACTTGTAGCCCTATATATAGGCCCACTGACTGATTACAAGATTATAAACACCTGTGATGCTAATTAGTGCATACGTCTTGGATTAACATGTCCCTTTGGTCACATTATTTTCAAGGGGTACCATCATTTTTGTCCAGACCTGTTTCATGAGTTTTTTTTTTTTTTTTTATAAATCTTTGGAAGCATGGTTGAAAAGCAACATCTGACTTTCATTGGTTAAATTTCATAGAATCTTTATTTATTATTATTTTGTCAGATTCAAGTTAATTATGTGACCATTGTGAGTTTTTCTTTCATTAACCAAGGGGTACCAACAATTGTGTGCACGTGTGTAACTGGAAGGACAAAACATAAAATAATGCAAATAATCAGATATTTTCAAAGGGTAGACCACAAAAATGTCAAAAAGCAGTGCAAGAAACACAAATGTTTGAAATTGTTCATATTGTCAATGTAACACTTTTATAACTTGTAAACTTACTTATAGTGGGAAGGGTATCCAAAACTTTTACATAAGTATACTGTCACACTGTTAAATACATTACTCAAGTAAGTTTCACGTATGCACTGTCCTTCAACTTGTGCAATATTTAATATAGTGCAATATTTTTATTGAGTGCAATAAGTTTGATTGAGTGCAATATTTAATATGGTGCAATATTTAATACAGTGCAATATGTCTGACTGAGTGCAATATTCAATACAGTGCAATATTTAATGTAGTGCAATATTTAACACAGTGCAATATTTATCAGTGCAATAGCTAATATAGTGCAATACTTGTTCAGTGCAGTATGTGACTGCAGTATTTACTTGTAAATTTTGTTGAGAGTTGTAGTCTGGGGTGTTTTAAATGTTTTAAATGTCTTAATGTCTGGCACTAGCTATCTTAGTTATATTGTGTTGTAGTGTCCCATGTCTGTCTGTATTGGAGGGTGAGTTGTTTTTAATCTCGCTGTGCATGTGTATGGTGTTGTACATGTGTATAGTGACAATAAATGCATTCTATTCTATTTTATTCTATTTAAAAGTATTTTGCTAGACAAGTATAATTTATTAATAAAGTTACTCAAGTATAACTGGGTACTACCCACGTCAGCACATCATCCCTCATCAAATGTGCAAACTCTTCTATGTCATTAGCCTGCAAGCTTTTTCATCTCGAGCTAACATGAATTATTAAAGTAGAGAGCACAGATTTTAGTCACAGCTTTGGTACAGTGTTTGACAGTAGCCACATTAGGTTATTAGCATTATGTCAACTCAACTGCATCCTGCCCTTGTTTACTGTCCGGAGTGTCTTGGCCTATGGGATTCCCTGTCAGGGTTTGGCAGCTCCTCTCCTCAGAACCGGACACTGTACTGAATTACAATGAGGGAGTTGCTTCTTGTTGGTGTCTCACCTAGGAAAGTGGAGATGGTATTATGTGCATGGTAACTGATTAACTCTAGTGAGGATGCAGGCAGTGAATATGATTTCATATCCATGGGTGTAACATAGATGAAAAAATAGGGCAGTCGTCATAGCAATGATTTAATAATATTCAAAGTTCATATTTTAAACACATCCAGAAGAATTGACAAAAAGCCTGAAATCTGAACTGACAAGCTAATACAAGAATTACATTTCAGAACATGTTTCTACAAATCTTAACTAAAGGGTTAGCAGCTTTTATGCTGGATAAGACAAGAGAGTTTGTTTTTTATAGAGGAAATTATTGTGCTGTAACCATTCAAAATTGCAATTTCGATTTGATTGCGATTAATCTTGCAGCCCTAATCCAAAACATTACATTTTATCTTTTGAATAGTCAAAAATCTTTAGAAGCTGAAACCCATAATTTGCCAGTGTTTATTGTGTAGTCAGTATGATATTAATATTTTAAGTGATAAGTGAGGGAGTATGTGATTCTTTCTTTTCACAATTAACTTTTTGCATCATGAACAATTGGTTTTTTTGTTTTTTGTTTTTTTTATAAATATATATTTTATAAATAAACTGACATTATATTAATACATTTTAATATTTTTGCTGTGGAATTAAAAGTTCTTGTGATTGTGTTTGTATAACGCACTATTGATTGCTCTCTTCTACAGTTGCCTAGCTCTTTGTCCAGCAGAGATTTCCCAGTGGAGTTTCTGGTTTGGATTTGACCAGCGCAACAAAGGAAGCCAAGAAAAATATCTGGACATTATGAAACCTCTAAACTGTTGGGGACTGGTATGGTTAAACATATTTTGTTCAATCCAGCATGGGTCTGTCGATTAAATACAATTCAAAAATGTTAATTTCAATTCTCACTTTAAAGAGGAGGTACAATGGGGAAAAAAAGACTTTTGAAGCTTACTATCATCACATTCCCTCATCAAAAACATGACTGAAGAGGTTCCATATGTCATCAATCCTGTCCAAAGCTCCACCCACAAGCCTACATCACTCATGCGTGACAATTTTCTACAAAATTTACAAAAGCAGTACACAAAACGATACACTACAACTTCACAAACCTGATGCAATGTGCAGTAGTTTCATTATTGGGATGCACACAGATTGTGTTGTGATGGTACTCTGAAGGGGGAGTGACTTAGATCAGTGAGCAAGAGGAGGGGAGATTTAGAGCATCAAAAACAAAAGTGAAATGTATTAAAATGTTAATCCCTCTTTTCACTGAATTCATTTTCAAAAACAATAAAATATGGTAACATGGTGATCTAAATATGTTATGTGTTAGCAATTAACCCTATAGCGTTGGATCCTATCGTCGCCGATAGAGCATGGTTGCGGACTTTCCAGCAGCGTAACAGTGTAACCAGTCGCGCTCTCATGTAAACTCAAACGGCGTCTCAAAGCGGAGGCACGGGGCTATCTGAATGTTTTACCATCATTACGGTAATCTGCCTCTATTGTCCCTCGAAGGTGACGAATGAGAGCGCAGGTGCTGCAGAGATTTTCCCAGTCATTTATTCGATGCGTAAAAGAAAAAAAATACGGACGGATGTGTAAAATAGAAGTAGTTGTGTGAAAAAATGCTGTAAATTCTGATACTTAATTTAAGATGATTTTTATGGCTAAAAAAAAGAATAAAAGTCTAGGTGAACTATACTGGCCCATAGTATGCTCAGTCCTTAAAGGGTTAATATGCCATAGAAGTAAAATACCCCCTGTTTAAAGATTTCCAATTTTTCAATTTCCTTGTTTCTAACACATTGTGCTTACTTTAGGAAGGCAAGTAAATATTGTATATTTCATTCATTACGATAGTTCAAAATAACCAAAATACTGTACACAACTAAAGCCTAATCCTTCATTTTATCCATTTGTAATAATGAGAATAACAGCTTACATACAAAGACTGTCGAAGTCTTACAAAGCTCTAAACTCTAATCATTCATTCAGTCCACACTTGGTGATGGTAAGCTACTGTTGTAGATTGACAGAAGTGAAGTTGCCTATCTGGACCATCGGCCCATCTGACCACCACCGACGCTCACTCACTGTCCTTGGCGTCTTGCTTAGGACACAACAACATAATTTGGACCTTTGGGTTGGTGGACAAGTGCTCTAACCATTGTGCAACTGTTACTATGATGACTAAGTTATTACAGCATTTCACCAAATCGTTTGTATTAAATGTGCTTTTTGAACTTAAAAGAACTATGTTATGGATAATTTTGTTCACTGCTGAGCTCCATAATGTCAATGTATGGTATTTGTGTCAATAATTTATTCCAGTACTGGTACTCAAATTAACAAATTTAAGAGATTGTAAACATATTTTATTCTAAACAATATAAAACAGCATTCCCTTTAAGTGCACAGCATTCCCTTTAAGTGCACATAACCACAATTATTACAAGCACTGTGTTAAATACACCGTATTGCAAATATACACAGCCATAACACAAAGTACTTCTAATGCACACTTATGCTCTTCACACGAAATGCTTTATTGCACATTAAAAGCCTGTTAAAACACTGCTTCCTGTGGCTAAAATGAATTGTCACCGAGCAGAGCACAACAACAATTCACAAGTACACAGCACTCTGTATACCTGTAATTATAAACCACAGACACATTAGTTCTGCCATAGGCCCAGTAACAATATAAAATTATTGTGTATTGATCAGTCTGGCTGCTGATTCACAGGCAGGAGTAGAGGAGGAGGTGAGGACAGAGGTGTGAAGACCCTCATACGTGGTTACACATCGTGGAGCATGTTCATTTTACACGGCAGAAAATTAAGATTGAGGAGGTAAAAATGACTTATTTGGAATATTCATCTTAATGTTGTCATGTTCAGATTTGTTTAAAACATTGTCTGTGTTGGTGCTTGGAACTTTCTCATTGAACAAAATCTCATTATTAAAGCATCAATCCCAAATCTAATCACAATGCAGAAAAAGCACAATTAGATATTTTTGCAAAATCATTCAGCCCTAGGATATAACCTTGCTTGTCTCCATGGAGATGTTACTTATTTAACTGAAATGTTCCACAGTGTGGCATTAATCTATCATCTCTCTAGCATTGTTTTTACATTGTTTACATTGTTTTTTTATTTTATTTTTTATTTTCAAATTTCTTTTACAGGCGTTTTATTGCTCAAAAATACCTAAAAAACACATAGTTTTACTGTAAATTTACTCCTCGCCCTGAGAAGCCAATTGCTTGTGAACTACTGTGTGAACAATTTTACACAAAGAAATAACATCTCCATGGAGACAAGCAGGTGGCGGATACTTTCCCAGAAATTAGATTATCTTCCAAAAGTCACTTAAAATAAAATAAATGCTGTAACTACATTATAAGTATTTTTTTTCTTGTAATTGTAGATGTATAGTGATCAGTGATCCTAGGCTTTTTTATTTCAATCTACAATGAGTTGTACTAGTGCCAGTGGGTATAGCGATATCCATCTTATACCAATGCCAATGTGTTTCTTATAGTGAGACATTCTTTACTTGTGCTACTCACCAACAAGAACTGATATAAAATGAGGAACAGTAGAAACACTGATCTAAACTTCAAACTAGAATCTTCAAACTACAGTTGTCCCTCGCAATATCATGGTTCACCTTTCTGTGTTTCGCAACTTTGCATGCCTGATTAGCTAGGGGACTGTAGACCATTGTCAATCAGTTTCCCCACCGTTCCATGTCTCTTGTACAGTACAGAATGTGTTCAGCCTGTCAAATTTACATAAATGTTCGAACAACACTACAGTGGAGCAGCGCCAGGACAAGGAGGCACGGTTAGAGGAACTGTGAAATACGCATGAGTCACTATTAATTACCTAAACAGAGAGAAAAATGTGAGAAAATGTTAATGCCTGTCTGAGAAAAGTCTATAAAGTGTGTGGTGCGGGGTTTTACAGCCTTAAAACATATATAATAATTGTAAACAATAAAGCTTGTTACTTCGCAGATTTTGCCTATTGCAGGTTATTTTTAGAATGTAACCCCCGCGGTAAACGAGGGACCATTGTATATCCTTATTTTCATATCGGCCATCATTTTTAATATTGAAAGTAAGGTTTATATGCCAGATACAATTAATTTTAGCTGGATAATCATAGATTGCAGCATAGGGAAGCAACACACCAGAAATAAATCCAATCTGAGCCCAAATCCTGGCTCTGCTGTGCTGTTCATTTCACCTTGTTTAATCTCTGACTCAACATAATCCCATTAAACCACAAAATGCAGCGTAGATCAGACAAAGCCTCTATTGCACCAGAGGAAGGTGATATGACAACAAATTCTAATCACAATTTTTTGTTTAACCTTGGTCTTACTTTTCGCTTGTCACTCAATCAGAGCATGACAGAGACAGGCCAATAGTGTAGTGGGTGTGGAAAAGTGCAAAGGATTATCAGGATCAGAACAAAATGACAATATAAATAGCCGCCATTAGAAAATCATAAAGACAGCAATGCTCAACACAAATGCACCTTCAGTAAGGGCAGATGACCCCAGCTGAGTAACAAGACAGATTTTACAAATTTCCTCTTCCATGTAATTTATATATTTTTTTTTTACTATTTGTCTAAGCATATTCCACGCACAAAATCGGAAAGAAGAATTCTGACCATGAGTACTGTAACAACCCACCTGGAGTGAAGTTGTTGAAGGTAATCCTTCCTGAGTAAGACTAACTCAACTTTTAGAGATGGGTCACCAGGTGCCTACTGGTCCTGGCAGGTTGCCTCTGCAGTATTGACAGATCAGTCAAATGCAGTGGACAAATTGCAATACATGCACCTGGCACAAAGTCTGATCTGAAATCATAGCACATTTAGAGGGGCTGGTCACCAGTAATGCCACATATCCTTTCTGCACTAGCAGATTTGAACCACTAACCACATTAAATCTCCACAGATTTGTAAATTGGCTTGGTGGCGTCACCTGCTAGTCTCCATGGAGATAGCTAAGCTTAATGACATACTAAGGAACATTCCAGGCAAAGCAATGATTTCATAGAGAGAAGAAGGTGGGGAACTTCTATTCATCTCCTCAATCAAAAAAGTTATGCAGTGCAACTTTAACAAATGTTCAAATTTGACTCACGTTGCTGTTGCTGTAACGCCTTCTCCAGGTCTCCGAGCATGGTCAGAATCACCTCTTTATCCAACTGGGCTGTCCCTTCTCTGGGTCCTCCTTCCGAGACCTCCTCTGCCGCCCAGTAACCCCTCTCCTCTTCTCCTCTCTCCCTTCCTCCTCTCTCCCCCTCTCCACTTCTCCTCTTCATCTGCTTCTCCTCCACATGCCCATCCTTCCCTCCCTCCTCCACCCCTTCTCGCGATATCCTTCTTGGGTATCCGCTGTACGATGCCCTCTGCGCTCTACACCTCCACGGCACCGGTATTAGCGAATGCTCCGATTGCGACAAGACTTTGGTGAGAGACAGGGACAACGATCTTGCTCTTGTCCCATGTGCAGCCTCCTTCCTTGGGCTTCCTTGCAAGCTACCACCCCCTCCTAAGACCCCTGGCCCGATTGCTCCCTGGGGCTTAGGGTAGTTGTGCGAATAGGAGTGCCTGTTTGGCAGCTCATCCGGGAATATCACATGCTCCCTTTCGCTGAACAGGGTCAAATTATTGAGCGATCGCTGCTTTATCCGAAGATTGAGGTTGTCGGGAGGTGGTTGCGGGGGGCGTCTTGCTGGGCTGCCCCCTTGGTACACTGAAAACTCCGCTCCTCTTTTCATTTCCACCAATTCTTCTTACCTCCTAATAAGCAAACTTGAGCTAACATATACTTGTGGTTGTCTTGACGCCAAAAGACAGATATCATTAACCAAAATTCGCATTAGTTCCAATTTAGTCAGCTGTCCAAGATTCGGGAAGCTCTGGACAGCAAACTGAGATAAATCCATTGTTTTCATTGAAGAATCCATTTTTTACAAGCCAAAATTCGTGGTCAAATCAAGCACAAGTCCAACTGTTTTGCTCCATCTCCACATAGTAAGGGGCGTGGAAGCAACCACGGCTACATTTTGCAATCCTCCCTGTAGCTTGTCTATCTTCCTGTATGAAAACGTCTGTCTAGTGCCTGCCCATTGCCACCATTTTAATTAGCACCTCTTTGGCAGCTCTCCCTCTCTGTACCCCCCTCGGACTGGTTGTACGGCGAATGAAAGAAGGGAGTGAGGAGAGGGAGGAGAGAGAGAGAACAAGAGAGAAGAGACGACAGCTGGTGCACACAGCTCGAATAGCTCTGGTCGAGTGTTTAGCTTCTGCAGCCCATTGCGCTCTCTCTCTCTCTCTCCTCCCTCTCCTCTCTTTCTCAACCCGCCTTTTCCTTATTTACCTCTCAGTCTTGTGTTTTCAGTTTAGAATGTTAAAAATAAAAATGGTGCTTCAAATTGTAGTTTGTCACCAAATTAAATGGTGCACTATGCAAATATGTCAATATTTAGTTTAAGTCTAACTGTGTAACTTTCTCTTGTATGGTCTCTCAAGTGCTTGTCTCCATAGAGATGTCACTGCTGGAATGTTCCACAGTAGGCCAATAAACATATTTATCTCGCATTTATTCAATTACTGGTGATTTTATTGCTCAAAAGTTTCTTGAAAAACATGCATTCTCATGTGAGCCAGCTTGCCTCTCCATAGACCTGACCTGTACCTTAACAATGAAGAAAGGTACGTTTAATGTTTTGTTAAAAATCTACAAAATCAATAAATCCCCATGGAGACAAGCAGGTGGCAGACCCTCCACCAGAAACGCTACACAGTGCATCTTTAAATATGAATGAAACAATCATAACTCCATAGTAATATGTTTAATATATTGTGTCTTTGTGACTATTCATGGGTTCCCATATATGCAACATATTCGCTATGGCAAGGGTCCTGGATTCTCATGATTCCATCAGACACCTATGGATATAAAAAAAAAAATCTGAGGATTTTTTTCCCATTCATAAGATGTAATATTTTGATTTAAATTGTTAATTGCTATAGCAACATAACACATTTTTCATTATTCAATCTGGACCCATGAATACAGTCCACACCCCTCTTTTAGATAATAAATAGTATGTGTTGTTTTTTTTTGTTTGTTTTCTTTTTTTCATGGCCAATGACAATACCGATGGCTGATAAACTCTGCCAATACTTTTGGGCCAATAGATTTGGCCCAGAACCACATGCAGAACCACAGTCCTTTTTTACCATAAACCTTTAGAGAGCTGTGTATCACATTTAGTGCAGCTGTCTCTACATATTAAAGTGTTTAAATAAAGCTTTGTGTGCATGTTCTAGGCAGCAAATCAACCAAAACAAAATATCAGCTTGTGCTGGAGATTCAAGGCCAGTGGCCCAATATATCAGCCAATTGATATCTTGGTGTATCTCTACCCTCTATCCTGTCTCTTTCTCCTCCCTCACTCCTCCTCTTTCTGTCCAGAACTTAATTAAAAGCTTGTCTTGAGGAGCTAAAGAGACGAGCAGAGGCTTATCACAGATCAACAATGGACCACAGAGCTCATCCCTCCATCCATCACCATGCACATTATCAGACCTGTCCTCATTCATCACACCTGTGTGCAGCACGCACATCTCCTTCATCTGCTGTACATTTAGTGGATTCATTCAGAAACAGGACAAAACATATTCAGTTTAGTGATTAAGAATATATGACATTTCACCAGAGAAGTTACATAGTGCAACTCTAACTCACGGATTTATTAAAATAACTGGATAGGGCACTGCTAGCTTAGAGCTGTCTCAAGTTGGATTAATGGCCACACATTGGTACTACAGTCCCTGACAAAAGTCTTGTCGCTTATCCTCTTTGTAGAAACAAAAGCTTATAACCTGACTTTAAATTAATCGATTGGTCTTAGAAATGTCTCATATGAAAGCTAAAACCCTCCCAAATTATGCTCAATATACTAAAATAAATTTGCTTCACTGAAGAAAGATTGATAATTTAATGAACACAGAAAGGTCACATTTTGGCAAGGCAAAAGTCTTGTCACCTTGTCATATGATGCACCCAATCCTAGATTACAGCCTCACCTGTGATCAGTTACTGATCAATCAATTAGTGGGTGTGTATAAAAAGAACCTCAGTACACCAGACCTTCACATCAACTGCAACTTGACCTCTGACAACATGCCTAAGATCCACCCTGACACCAAAGCGTTAATTATCAAGAGGCTGAAGACCAGATCCACTGCTGAGGTGGCTGACACCTCCAATGTGTCTCAGCGTCAAGTACAAAGAATAAGAAAAAGATCTGAAAAGACTGGAGATGTTTTTGACAAGCCCAGGTCCGGCAGACCCCGCAAAACAACTGCTAGGGAGGACCGTTTCTTGATTTGAAAATCCAAGGCCAGCTCCTTTTCCACTGCAGCAGAGCTCCACCAGGCCTGGTCACCTCAAGTCCCTGTGTCAACCAGAACAGTTTGTAGAATTCTGTCTCAAAATGGCCTCCATGGTCGAATCAGTGCACAGAAACCAGCACTAAACAAAAGGCAATTAAAAAAACGTGTGGCATTTGCCAAGGCCCACAGCCTGCTAAAAGGATGGACACTGGAAAAGTGGCAGAAGGTGGATTTCTCAGATGAATTCTCGGTTGAATTATATCACAGCCGCCGCAAATATTGCAGGAGATCTACTGGAGCCCGCATGGATCCAAGATTCACCCAGAAAACAGTTAAGTTTGGTGGCTGAAAAATCATGGTCTGGGGTTACATCCAGTATGGGGGTGTGCGAGACATTTGCAGGGTGGAAGGCAATATCAATAGCCTAAAATATCAAGAAGTATTAGCTACCTCTTACATTCCCAACCATAAAAGGGGTCAAATGTTGCAGCAGGATGGTGCTCCATTGCATACTTCTATCTCTACATCAAAGTTCCTCAAGGCGAAGAAGATCAAGGTGCTCAAGGACTGGCCAGTCCAGTCACCAGACATGAACATCATTGAGCATGTCTGGGGTAGAATGAAAGAGGAAGCATGGAAGGCAAACCAAAGAATCTTGAACTCTGGGAGGCATGTAAGACTGCTTTCTTTGCTATTCCTGATGACTTCGTCAACAAATTGTATGAATCATTGTCGAACCGCATGGATGCAGTCCTTCAAGCTCATGGAAGTCATACAAGATATTAAATATGGATCTCACACCACCACTACTTAATTCACTGACGTTATGCAACATATTTCTGTATTTAAAGTAAATTATTTGTTCAATTTTCTGTAGGCGACAAAACTTTTGTCTTGCCAAAATCTGACCTTTCTGTGTTCATTAAATGATCAATCTTTCTTCAGTGAAGCAAATTTATTTTAGTATATTGAGCATAATTTGGGAGGGTTTTAGCTTTCATATGAGACATTTCTAAGACCAATCAATTAATTTAAAGTCAGGTTATAAGCGTTTGTTTCTACAAAATGGATAAGCGACAAGACTTTTGTCAGGGACTGTACAACGAAAAAAATCCCTCCTGCCCAGAAAGGATTTTTCTCATAGAGCAAGAATGTAATCACATACTGCTTGTGCTCGGCTGACAGGACCCCGACAGCTTCAACAAAGGTTGAATTTTGTGGCATAAACTTTTTCTCAGTTCAAAATCCGTTTGCTGTCTTGTTAGAGTGGTCAAGTAGTATGACATGAATGAGCATGCGAGCGATGCAAATGAGCCTCCTTCCTCCTTCGTGGCTGCTCTGCTCGCTCTCATTGTGCAAAGTCTCATGGGAAGTAGCTCAACTGCGCATGGCCGATGGGTAGGGCCAGATGTACCTAGTGGCTAAAGGCTCAACTTGCAACACTGAGCACAACCCCATCCCGGCTTCAGTTGGTGACCGTGTTTAGGCTTGCACTACACTCTGTCAGGGGTTATAATCTTATGTAGGGATGGGTGATATATCGGTTTCAGTACTGATATCAGCCAATATCGATACAGATTAGTCGATATTGGTCTATATGGTTATTTGATACAGATACATTTACTTAAGATAAATCTGTGAGCTTTGCTATGAATTTTAAAAGCTAAATATTGGTATCAGCAAATATCAGTTACGGCCACAGCAGCAAGCCAATATATTGGATATCAATTTCTAATATCATAAACAACCCCAGCTATTCACTCACTTTACGAGTTCATAAAAAAGGTAAGAGGGTGTCTCTTCACTGTTCTGAGTGGATACTATTAGTTCTGTTAAGTTTAATGAATTAAGGTGTGTTAATAAATTTAACCCCATACTGGAGAACAATCCAGACAATTCACTAATATCTTTATGGAGACAAGCATCCTCGAGTAGAAAGGTTACATAGTGCACCTTTAATGTAAAATAATCCAATGTTTTCATTTATTTTCTGCTAATCAAGATTTAAAACTGTGTAGTTATCAGTGTTTACCATTAATAGAGGAGACTATAGTGGGCCCTCATAATATAATTGTCATAGTAAAAAAATAATGAACAAACGTTATGCCTATAATATTGTCCCAAACATTTATCTATTTAATCTGTATTTCATCCTTTGTAATCTGCAGATGTTAGACAATCACCACATCTTTACATCTTATACAAACTGTAGAACAAAAATGAGCATCCTCCATATAAATATAGATCCTCCTTCGATGTTCCACCCAAAGAACACACAAACTTTTCTGGTCGTTCTTTACTAATGTTATAATGTTATAAATGTGTTGTCCATGCTCCATTTGTTGCACTGCCTCCTCCGGGTGGACGTCATCACTCCTGTACCTCACTATAAACTCCCTACATAAACAAAGTCATTACACTAAATATTATGTAGTCTCTGTCATATATTTGCATACCTCAAAGTTACTTGCATGTTTACTGTACTGTGTAAAACCACTGCATTCTACATTCTTAAATACATAAAATGCAGAATTTATAGACACATTTATAGTGCACATCTGGCCAGAGCCACAGTCTGTCCAACAAATGACAGCAAATTTGTCTAAACCTGTTCTGCCTGAAATGATAATGGCACAGTTAAAAACTGAGAGAATACATTTTTCTTTTTACAATTCAGTTCAAGAAATTGCTCCAAGCGCAATGAAATCATGCAATGCAATTTTAAACACAAAAACACAAAACAACACAAACAAAACATAAGGATAGAAAAAAAATTGAATTTAAAGGTGCAATATGTAACGTTTGTGGTGGAGCTGGAATGTTCTATTGCATGGCATTAAACTTATTTCCACGGAGACACCACCAGGTCAAGTTACGGATCAGAGTTGTGGAGGGGCAACTCTGCTCACAGTAAAAATTTACCATTTTAGCAATAGAATGACCTAAATAAAAAGAAAAATAATTTTAAAAATTCTCCACTAGAAAAGAAAGAAAAAGTACACATGATAAATATTGACCCCAAAAAATTGTGACAAGCCGA
The DNA here is from genome assembly GCF_009829125.3 of Periophthalmus magnuspinnatus. NCBI lineage: Eukaryota > Metazoa > Chordata > Actinopteri > Gobiiformes > Gobiidae > Periophthalmus > Periophthalmus magnuspinnatus. Next base: position 283,412 of record NC_047137.1, read on the forward strand.
AATACAAGGCAGATCAGGTTAATACTATACTGTGGAACACTGCCAGCAAAGCAGTAATATCTTCAGGGAAACATAGTGCAACTTTAATATAATGTTAAACTGTATAAACTGTCCAACCCCTCACTGAACGCTGTGTTCCCACATGGTCAGAAACCACTTCAGAACTGTCTGCTCTGTAAAATGTAAAATAAGCCATTCTTATCATGTGGTTCTGGTCAGCACACATTCCAACTTCCTCTAGTGGACTGAACAATCGGGAGAGAAAGAAATGTGTGACAACAAAACCCAGGCATTTCAAACGCACCTCAGACAAACGTACTGATCATCCTAACAAGCTAAACAGGCTAAATTTTACCATTTAAATCAGGGCCTTTGGAAAAACCGGGGCCGCAGCAAAATGTCCGGAATGTAAGGGACACATTCAAACGTGTAATCAAGACGTTTGTTTGTGCTTTGTAGGCTATAGTGATCATTTTGAACTCAAGTGCTTTGGTCAGTTACTTTACCATATGGTGTCAGGCAGAACTGCAAAAAAAATCTATATATTATCAATAATATCAATTGTATTTCATTTCAATAAACATACATAAATGAATGTAGTCACCAGAATGAGGTATTAAAAATCAACCACTCAATAATTTTAGATTTTAGATTTATAAGAAACTGCCAATTGTCAAATAACCAAAAAATAAATAAAAAAAAGAAAATAAAAATTGTGCATACCATCTTGTCTCCATGGGGATATTATTGATTAGCCTGAAATGTTTCAGAGTATGGCATTATTCTTATCTATCTCCATGGAGAAAAGCATGTGTCACCACCAGGCCGTGTTTATTTTAATTTGTAGTAACTAAATGAATACAAGATGGGTAAGTTTAATGCCATGCTGTGGTGCAATCCTGCCAAAGCAAAAATCTCCATGGACGTAAGCTGGCAATTTATCCATGACCAGAAAAGTTACACAGTGCACCTTTAACATAAGCAATAAGTATGCTAATATTAATCTACTTTCAGTTTAACAATTTACCAGTGCCAGTGAAATTCTAATACATTTGTGAGAAGGTAGTTTTTGGTTTGAATTAAGACACCTCTAAGCACCACATAATAAACTCGGGCATTTAGTCAATGTCATTGACCCCATCAGTTCAATGTGTCACTCTTGTCCTCTGCAATTCAAACTGTCAACCTTAGACCTTATAAAGAAGTGGAATAAGGGAGTGTGATGTCACCCATAGCGTTCAGCGCCAGTCAGATGAAGCTCAACAAGGCTAGCAGTTATAGGTACAAATTTGGAGCCAGGTTCCATATTAGGAATTCCGACCACGAGTATCAAAGCAACCAAACAACCAATCCGAAGCAATGTTAAAGGTAAGGCCTCTTCCCGCACCATTGGTTTAGCAGGGAGCAGACACTGAGGAACGCTGTCAATCAAACCTCTTGCTAACGCTAGCGGGGGCAACCTTGAGGAAAGAAGGCACCTGGTTTGTCTGTTCATATGTTGAGTTACGGACACAATAGCGAAATAAAAAACACCAAGATTATGTATAGTGGGTTAATACATTTAGACCAGAACCAGAATTGTGCCCATGCTCACACGTCAGCTAGCAGGTTAGATATGTCCATTTATATACAGTCTATGGCGTCAACTGTCAATAACTTTAACTACTACTGCCATATTTGACAATACATCACAACAGTTGTTTTTCATCTAACAAAGATATTAGGTTCACAGAGCTAAACAGTCTGAGAGTCTGAGTCTTGAGTCCACAGTGAACACAATGAAACGTGGGCAGTGAGCAGCAAAGCAAAGTGTTCATTTGTATGTCCACTTACTCCCAGGACACAGAGGGCCGGATTGACAGAGAGGGAGGGAGGGACAGACAGAGAGACAAAGAGAAGGGAGGGAAGGAGACAATGTGGAGGGGTAGAAAGACAGAGACAGCAGAGAGAACCAGAGAGAAAGGGATGGACAGAGGGACAGAGGAAGAGAGACAGAGAGAGAAGGGAGGGGAGGGGCAAAGAGAGAGGGGGAGACAGGAAAGAGATAGACAGAGATAACAGAGATAGAGAAATGGGGGAGGGAGGGAGAGAAGAAGAGAGTGGGACAGGTAGAAAGCGAGAGCCAGTGAGAGAGACAGAGATAGACAAGGATGGAAAGAGAGAGATTAAGAAAAAGGAGCGAGAGCGTGGAGGGGTGAAGAGAGAGAGAGATCGGAGAGATGGAGAGAGAGAGAGAGAAAAGATAGTGAAAGACAAATGGGGGGTGAATGATGGTGAGTGACAGACAGAGACAGAAAGAGAGGGAAGAGAGGGATTAAGAGAGAGGTAGAGGACACCGATTGGCCAAAATTAAGTGTTTAAATGAATAATACACTAGTAACATATCATGATCCCTGATGGTCCTGCCTTTTTCTGCACTTTCTCCCCTCCCTTCTGTATCTGAGCCTGGAGCTGGGCGGAGATTTTGGCTCCTCCCGTGCACACCTGCAGCTAATCTGCAATCAGCTGCACCTGGAGAGGATAAGAGGAGCCAGGACCTGACACTCAGTGCCAGATCGTCCGCGTATCTCTTTGGTACACCCTGCTTGGCTCAGTTCATGTTTTTGCGCTTTTTGACATTGCTAAATTGGATATTTTTGCTCCTTACCAGATCCCGATCCCTGGACCCTCTCAGCTCTCCCATCTCCGACCCTGCTGTTCTCTACCAGTACTGTCTGTCTCGTCTCAGACTCTGCTGCTCCTGCTATACCCCGGGACCACGGCAAACACCCTGCTCTCGACTCACCAATTGATCTACCATCATTCTGCACTTTGCACTTCTGTAAATAAACACTGTTCAACCTTTTCCCAAGTACTGTTTTTTAGTCCCTTCTGTCCGACGTTACGACATAACACAAATGCAATTTTTTTTCTTTGCAATATTTGTTATAATTATTATCTGTTTCTATTTTTGTTTTATTATAATTTATCTTATTTATTTATGATTTATTCATTGTTGTGAAAATAAAAATCTGATAAATAGCAAGGAGTCGTGGTGCAGCTGAGGTATCTGCCCTAGGGCAGATATAGCAGCTCCAGTCACAGCTGTGCCTGTGTCCGTGTCTGTCAGCACTGCCCTCTTTATGACCTCACACCCTCTGTTTACTCAGTTTGAATCAAGAGACTACAGAGAGGGGGAACATCAGAGTGATGTAACACATTTTATTTATCGTTTTGCATTATCTCATGAAACAATAGTTACACTATATTTTAACAATGCATCTTGGTTCTGTCTTGGCTGTGGTTCAAGTCATGCTCAAAGCGTGAATGGACCAGAACATTCACCACAAAAGTGCAGACACATCACTCTGTACCTTTTTGTTGGGAAGATTACAATGAACATTTGGCTTAGACATCAATATACTGACACTGAACAGCAATACACTTAACGATCGACAAATTTCAACATAACTGTAGGTAGGTTCATCCAACCTAAATGTTTACAAATTTTTATTTTTTTTTGACATATTGACAAAAATACAATACAACTTGGAGCTCACTATTTGAAGGAATCAATTACTTTAGAAACTACACAAACCATTTTCAAAGAGAGCAGAGGTGTAAATATGCAGCGGTATAGCTGTGCAGAAGAGCAGAAGTGTAGATATGCAGAGGTGTTGAGGTGCAGAGGTAGATGCAGAGGTGTAGATCTGTAGATGTGCAGAAGTGTAGATGTGCAGATGTGCAGAGGTGCAGATGTCCTGAGAGGCAGATGTGCAGATGTGTAGACCTTACCTGAGATCTCCTCCAGGCACTGCTTGGCGGTTTTACTGTAGACCAGATCTCCTTTGGTGGGACTGAGGCAAGGGTCCACGGGGACCACCATCGTACAGTCATTCTCCGAGAACGTCCTGAACACAAATCAAAACAAACATTATTAAGAGCAAATGTAATTCGGCAGAGTGGTTAGCTTCCCTAGAAAGGAGCTTTTCAATTACTCCAAAGAAAAACTGTACTTGAACAAGATGGCAGCATGGCGGCTGAATGGCTAGCACTCACACCTCACAGCAAGAAGGTTTCGAGTTCGATCTCCAGGTCACCTTGGCCTTTCTGTGTGGAGCTGGTGTGTTCTCCCTGTGTCTTATCTTATACATTTTGCATCTGTGCCTTGGTTTATAGCAGGCTCACCACACAACACACAATCATAGGCCTACATTCTTGGGAGGGAACCAGCACCTTCACAAGCTGATAAACCACAATCAAAACAGCTGAGAGTGACCAAACTCAGGGAAAAACAATTTTGATAACACAATGATGATTAAAACATGAAATATGGCATTTAAGGGTCAGTTCACACTAAGACAATCGTTGCATCAAGATTGGGACTAAACTGGGACTATATCTGGAACTAAACCTGGACTCGACCAAAACTAAACCAGGACTAGAATAGGACCTACACAAATCTACATCAAACCAGGACCAATCCAAGACTATCTATCTGAGACAACCAGAGTGATACCATCAGGACAGGTTACAGGTCGGATCTATGGAGAGGTGATCCTACTAACAGGAAGAATGATTTCAAGTTTTGTTTTTTGTTATAATGAAGATAAATAATGGAAACGTTTAACATTTAAACAATAAATTAACTGGTAAAACTTCATAATAACTATACTTTAGTTAGCCTTTATAAACAATATAAACAAAAGATTCAACTTATAATGAACAAATAGTAAAACAACAAACAAACAAAATCAGGTTAATAACTAAGGGTTAATAATTAAGGGGTTAGGGTATTAAATAGTTACAATGCCTGAATCAATGTAGTTGATCATGCTTGTTAGCAATTACCTAGATTAACCAAAAGTTTGAGGAAAATCCCCTGCTCCCTTTATAAACCTAAATATCCACAATGCATTGGTTTTCATTTGTACAGTAAAATGAAATATAATTGTGTTATCCTTCTGTTGTGTTTGAAATCCTTGCCAGCTCCTCTCAGCTACACTCACACTTGGGTCATCTTTAAAACAGACACAGTGAAACTGAACACAACTAAACAAAAGCTAATTGGGCTAAAAGTTTAATTAAAAATTGTTAAATTGCTTTACATCAGGAGTCTGTGGGCCTTGGGTGAAAGCTGCAGGGAAGACCAGTGGAGCCTAGAATCACACATGACTCAGGGAGATGATGGAAGAGACACGGCAACTGCTACTATGGTTATTTAGAATGTTTTATACTTTTACATTTTTAAAGTGTAACTAAATCTAGTCTTTTTCACTAATAAACTGTGAATATGGTGGAAATTTTAGTGCAAACAAGGTCAATCTGCAGCTTTGCGGTCAAAAACTCAATTCAAGTATTATGTGACATCACATAGGACTGCTCTGATTACAGTCAGGTGTTTCCAATTACAGACACCTGGCTGCAGGGGTGAAGTTTGAAGTCTGGATACCTGTTAGACCAATCACATTGTTCCTTATGCCTCTAGACCCCAGCCCTTCTCCCCTCTCACTCTCCCTTTTAGTCCTTCAGACCCCTCCCAGATTATCTTTGGCATTTAAAGGTGCTGTACCTGATATTTACTGTCTAAAAATGTGACAACCAGAGCAAGTTCATTTCAAACAGTTTACAATGGCCCACAAAAAAAGTGTTGGTCTCTCCATTTTTAAACTTATACTGGCTGTGAAAAAAAGCAAACAAACAAAAAAACACAACTCTCCAACTTTCAGAGACCAGGGCAGAGTTTTGCTGTCATAGTAAAGCTAACAAGCTAACATGTATGCAGCTGACTTATTTTGATCTCAAGAGCGGTTTATACAAGACAAGATACTGGACAAATTTTGCTCAAAGGCATGGAAGACATTAGATGCAGGCCTTTAATACCTATTTTTGTAATTGATTGGAACTATAATCTTAATTTCATTTTGGATAAATTGCACAGCTGTAACCAGAAATGTAATCTACAGCCTCAAATAGTATCATACCATCTTCACAGATATCACCAGATTGTGACAGTAAAAACTTGACACTTGGGGAATGAGGAGAGAAGCCAACACAGTGGAGTTTTGCCAGCTCTGGACTGGACAAATATGAACTGCACATTAATATCACATTTGGAGATGATAATGAGCAGTTCTTTTCAGTGCACAGCCAATATAAGTTTAGAAATGGAGAAAGACCAATACTTAAGGAAATTAATGAACCAATTCATCATAAAACAACATAACTTTTTATCTCATCCCTTGTGCAAATTTAGCTTTTTTTTTTTTTTTTTTAATTGTATGCAGTATAAATTAAATACAGATTTATACCTTACTTCATAGCTATACAACAACAATAGCAACAACTAACTACTACTACTACTGCTTCCTGCTACTACTACTACTGTTTCCTGCTACTACTACTACTGTTTAGTGCTACTACTACTACTACTACTACTACTACTATTACTGTTTACTGCTGCTACTACTACTACTACTACTACTACTATTACTGTTTACTGCTGCTACTACTACTACTACTACTACTATTACTGTTTACTGCTGCTACTACTACTACTACTACTACTGCCACTGCTACTGGTACTGCTATTACTAGCAGTACTGTTATTTCTAATTACTAATACTACTACGTAGTCTTTTCCACAGTTTTAGAAATAGACCACTTGGTCAATGTATCGGGCTGATATGTGGTCTTTTTAGCATAACAACTATTCGCCTTAAATCTGTAGTAGTGGCTAATATTTTGTTTGGGCCAACCAGCGGCTTAACAGTATGTATAAATCTTCATTTGAACACAGCATTGGTATCCATTTTGTAAAACAGGTTTGTGGACCAGTTTGCAGTGATTTCAGATCATCTAATTTGGAGAAAATAAGCTAAATCACCCTTATATATTGACCCAAAAACATTGCGTTTATAGGCTTCTTTGAATTCTAAACAATTGGCACAGGACATGGAAAAAAACATATTTGTTGATCTCTACACAGTATGTAGCTTTTTGAGACAGGAAGGGCATTTGACATAAACTTTTCTCTACAAACCCTGACAATAAGCTTGCAATGATAACATCTATTCATCAGGGACGTGTTGCATTTCAGAACAGTCTCTTTCTTTCCTTGCACAAATACTTCCTGTGGAGTTAGTGGATTAGAAAAACTCTCTCAGGATTGAGCTCATGTCCTCCCAGCATCTGTGATGGATGTTCAGGCATAAACCCCCAAATCAAGAGTATTTTATGGAATGTATTTTGGGCTGCCTAACACATAATGCACTTACCATATTGCAAATAATGTAAGCTATTTATCAAAGAATAATGTTGAGGGTCCTCTATGTAACTTTTCTGCTGGAGGATATGCAAAGCATGGAGATGTTAATGCTTTGCCTGAAATGTTCCACAGTATAGTATTAAACTTGTATCTTGCATTTACTCAATTACAGTGTTTTTATTGCCCAAAATACCATGCACACTTATTGTGAAATCTGGCAGAATTGACCTGTAAATTGGTCTACTGGTGTGACCTGCTTGTCTCCATGGAGATAGATATGTTTAATGTCATACTGTGGAACATTCCTAGCAAAGCAATGGAGACAAGAAGGTGGTGGACATCCCATCAGAAAAGTTACATAATGCATCTTAAACCAAGACTAGCACAAAAGCCCTTCTAACGGAATTAAACCTGGACTTAAGTAATTCTAGACCAAAGAATTCCCTCCCTACATAATCTCACATTAATGCAGATTTTTTGCACTACCTGCTATTGTGAAGGAAAATACTGCAAATATATCCATGCAATTGAAGTGAAATAAACTAAAGAAAAACCATAACATGGTTTAATACAGGATGAAGCTTTGGAACTGCTAGCCTACAATATTGTACCTACTGTATGATATATGGATTTACTTTTGGCAGAACACATAGACTATGATACATTTTTATAGGTTTAAATGGGTTTAAATAGCTCATATTTTGAGATTATAAAAGATACCTGCTCTTTGAATTAGTAATCACCCTCAGTTGGGTTACATGTCTAGTTGCTATAGAAAGTTAAACTAAACACACGCTTAGAGTAAGGACAAGTCTCGCAAATTAATGTCAAGTTTTAGATTTAAAAATGCACTATGTAACTTCTGGGTGGCCACCTGCTTGTCTCCATGGAGATGTTATCGCTTTGACTAGAATGTATTAGTATGGCATTAAATCTATTTCTGTGGAGACAAGCAGGTGGCACTACAAGGTTTGAATTACGGGTCAGGTCTGTGGATAGTAAGACTCTGCACAGTAAGAATGCATGATTCCAAATGATATATTCAATTTAATACAAGGTAGCTATATTTAATGCTGTACTCTAGAACAGGGGTCCCCAACCTTTTTTGCACCAGAGCAATGTAGGTTTTATTTTCACGGACCGGCCTTCTATGCGTGGCAGATAAATATGGCAAAAATAAGTTAAGTGCATAAAAAATATAACTCACCATACCACTGCATCAGTGGGAGCCCTGCACTTGTTTCTTCTTTCCTTCTTGCTCACGTTTGTTTCTTTCTAAAAACTCTAAATGTTATCTTTTAATCCCAGGTGCTTAGTCTCCATGTGCCAATGTAGTTTTGAAGGTTTCATTGCCTCATTTGTTTTTCCTGCATATTACGCAGAGCGGACTCTGTGCATGAGAGTCAACTGTAGCGATAAACCCATATTTTAAGTAGGACTCCTGGTATTGTCTGTTAAATTTAGCTTTCTTTTTCTTGGAGGTCGTAGTCTCCTCTTCTGGCTCCTCAGTTGGCCTTTTCCCCTTTGTTAAAAAGCTCTCCAAAGACTTTTGTTTTGGCTCATTTTCACTAGCTTGTGGCTCTACTTTTGGGCGACGTGTCTGATGTGTTAAACGTGATACATCATCACGGAGGACAAGAGCAGATAATATACTTGCCACTACATCAAATTGATTTCTGTGTTGATTTCCTATCAGGATTTTCATTTTATATCGAAGGACAAGCTTATTAGCGCGTCATGAGGGACGGGCGAAAGTTACGCCGAAGAAGATGCGGTTGCTGATAAACTTTAATGTTTTGTAGCAAATATGTAACGGACCGGTACCGGTGGTTGGGGACCACTGCTGTAGAATATTCCAGGTAAAGCAAAAACATCTTCATGGAAAGTGACTGACCAGAAAAGTGACATAGTATAGCTTTCAAAGTGCAGTATGTAAGAAGCCAGCCTGTCTCCATGGAGATGTTATACCTTGCCCTAACCCTGGAATGCAAGTATGGTATTAAGCCGTGGAGACAAGTAAGTAACAGCAGGGCAAGTCGGATTTGAGGATAAGAGCTCACAGTAACAATGTGTGTTTTTTTGTAATTAAGTAAATAAATGGAAGCTAGATATGTTTAATGTCATAAGGAGACATTCCAAGCAAAACAATGGCATTTTGATGGAGGCAAGCAGGCAACCATCAGAAAAGTTACCTTTAACACCTTTAACTTATGTTGATCATTTTTGCAGTGCTACTTGGGGATTTTACCTGTACATGAAAGGAGCCACCGTGGCCGTGTTGGGGTGGTTGTGCTGCTGTTGCTGGGGAAGTTGGACAACTCCATTACTCCCCTGACCCACCCCTCCTCCAACCCCCGACCCGGACAGCGCGGAGGTACTGGTGGATGAGGTTAGACTGGTTCTTTTGCCCTCAGGACCCCCCGTGGACCTCTGGATGTAAAAACTACCACTTTGTCCTCCTTTGCTTAACTTGGTGCCTTCTCCTCCTCCACGAATGTTACCGCTACTGTTTAAGGCTTGTGGTTGGTTTTGAGACTTGGTTGAGTTTGTGGATCCTGCTTTGAGTCCTGGTTTGGGGATCCCACTAGAGGGCGCTGTGGAGGTGCTGGTTTCTTTCTTGGCTGATGACGTCTTTCCACCCTTAGGAATAAAGCTGCTGATTTTGGAGTTCTTTTTAGAGTTTTCTGAGGAGGCTTCGTCTTTGGGAGAGGAGGAGGAGTCTTTAGAGATTTTTGCGGACTTGCTCTTGTCTTCCTTGTCCTTAGAGGGTGCTGTGGTTCTGCTGCTGTTGGACTTGGAGTATAATGTGGAGGAAGTTTTGGTTGGTGTGGCGATGGAGGGTGTTTGGGTCTTGGGTGGGTGTTGCTTGGCTGGAGCAGTGCTGTGAGAGGAAAAGAGGACAACTGTTAGAATAAAAAGTATTATTTATCAATATCATGAATGACTGCTGTTATCAATTACAAATAATATCAGATAGTGCATAGAATACATAGTGCATTTTAAAAGTGAAAAGAATGGCATTCTACAAATTAGGTTGAATGCCAAGTTATTGTTCATGTCTGTGGAGAAGTGACTCCGCTCACAGTAAGAATGCATGTTGTTCATTTTTGAGCAATAAAAACATTTATAATTGAAAAAAAACAAAAACAAGAAAGGTTACATAGTGAACCTAATTGTTGTTATTTATATTTTGTATTTTTTACAACATTTTTAAATAATTATTTTCTATTGCCATTGTTCTCCTTTGCTGTTGCAACAATACAATTGACAATTTTAATTATTATTTTTTTATGTATTTCTGCTACTTTAACCATCCATTCGGTGCTAGTTACTAACTTCCACTAAAGCATAAACTTGATGTATTAGTGTTTACAGGTAGTTAAGTGAAAATGTGACAACTAGCATGCATGGTTTAGATTTTTTCATTTATTTATTTAATGTAGTGCAACAATGGGCGCAAACCTTTTCTGGTGTGAATTTTGGTTTTGTACTAGATCTTAGGAATAACCCACAAGATGACCTTTGCCAATGCATAAGAAAATATACAGTTAAAAGCCTTGTACCTGGTTGGCGTGCCTCCCTCGTCTCCATACTCCGACAGATCGTCCTCCTCCTGCAGAGCCATCTCCACCACAGATGGGGACACTCTAGACCCTGCTCTGGGGGTGATCAGCCTGAACTTCTCCAGCATGGACCTCTGAGGGGGGGCTCCTGCTGTGCCCACCCCAGCCTGGAGGCCACTGTCCTGGAGAGGAGAGTGCGTGGGGCTCGCCAGCATGGAGGACGTGGCACTGTGCTTGAGGTTCATGGATTTGCTGCGCCAGGACTTGGAGGAGGTGGGAGAGGGGATAGAGGAGGCAAGCTGCTGACCACTCAGGCTGGGGGAAAGTGACCCAGAAAGAGAGCCCCCATTCAGGCCACTGGACACAGGGATGGACCTCAATGAGTCTGGATACAAGAGACAACAAAAGACAAAGCATTAGAAACTTCTTAATACTCCATCCATCCATCCATCCATTTTCTTCCGCTTATCCGGGGCCGAGTCGCGGGGGCAGCAGTCTAGGCAGGGACTCCCAGATTTCCCTCACCCCGGACACGTCCTCCAGCTCCTCCGGTGGGACCCCAAGGCGTTCCCAGGCCAGCCGAGAGACATAGTCCCTCCAGCGTGTCCTGGGTCTTCCCCGGGGCCTCCTACCGGTGGGACATGCCCAGAACACCTCCCTAGGGAGGCGTCCAGGAGGCATCCTGAGCAGATGCCCGAGCCACCTCAACTGGTTCCTCTCAACGTGTAGGAGCAGCGGCTCTACTCCGAGCTCCTCCCGTGTGACCGAGCTCCTCACCCTATCCCTAAGGGTGCGCCCGGCCACTCTGCGGAGGAATTTCAGCTGCTTGTATCCGCGACCTTGTCCTTTCGGTCATTACCCAGAGCTCATGACCATAGGTGAGGGTAGGAACGTAGATTGACCGGTAAATCGAGAGCTTTGCCTTTGGGCTCAGCTCCTTCTTCACCACAATGGACCGATACAGCGACCGCATCACTGCAGACGCTGCACCGATCCGCCTGTCAATCTCCCGCTCCATCCTTCCCTCACTCGTGAACAAGACCCCGAGATACTTGAACTCCTCCACTTGGGGCCCCTGGCTGCGCCTAGAAATTCTGTCCATAAATATAATGAACAGAACCGGTGACAAAGGGCAGCCCTGGCGGAGTCCAACATGCACCGGGAACAGGTCTGACTTACTGCCGGCAATGCGAACACAGCTCCTGCTCCGGCCATACAGGGACCGGACAGCCCTTAGCAAAGAGCCCCGGACCCCATACTCCCAGAGCACCCCCCAAAGGACACCACGAGGGACACGGTCGAATGCCTTCTCCAGATCCACAAAACACATGTGGACTGGTTGGGCATGAGCCCTTGAGGACCCGATGGAGAGTATAGAGCTGGTCCAGTGTTTCATGACCGGGACGAAAACCACACTGCTCCTCCTGAATCCGAGGTTCGACTATCGGTCGGATTCTCCTCTCCAGTACCCTGGAATAGACCTTACCGGGAAGGCTGAGAAGTGTGATTCCCCTATAATTGGAACACACCCTCCGGTCCCCTTTCTTATACAGAGGGACCACCACCCCAGTCTGCCATTCCACAGGTACTGTCCCCGACCACCACGCGATGTTGCAGAGATGTGTCAGCCAAGACAGCCCCACAACATCCAGAGACTTGAGGTACTCAGGACGGATCTCGTCCACCCCCGGAGCCTTCTTAATACTCAATTAATCAAAAGTAGTGTGGGGGGTTTGACATTAGGCTAACTGAAAATTCTGAGGAGTGCCTCTGATTGGCTAATCCACCGGTCAATCATGCCCATCTGAACTTGGGGAGATTCACCGGTGACTAGACTTACATCTCTGTAAATTATTGGAGAAGTGTGTATTCTGGAGCCCGGCAAGAGGCACCTGGCACATGTGGAGATAGGTTCATTGTGGTCACCCAGTGCTCCTGTCAAGTCACCCATTAACCCTGAAGGTTGGGTCAAATGCAGAGGACACATTTTCCTAATACATTTAAAAATTTCCTATTTAATTGTATTGAATACTATAGAATTTAGCGTGTGTTTTGGTCAAATAGCCCTCCCCCAGAGGTGACATTTCATTTTGTCGTCCACTGAAGAACAAAAAAAATGGTCCTGGATGTTGTTGCTATGGAAATGGCACAGTCAGGTGAAAAGTGTGGCTCTGGTTTAAAAGGGGGAGAGAGAGAGAGGGAGGGATGGAGAAAGGGAGACAGTGAGAGGGAGGGATAGAGGCAGGTGCAAACAGATAGTGAGAGATTGAAGGGAGGGGGGTAGAATGAGAGATGGAGAGAGATGTGGTAAGAGAGAGGGGTTCAGAGGGGCGGGAGCAGGACAGAGGGAGAAAGAGGAGAAGAGAGAGGAGAAAGGAGCAAGAGACATGAAAGGCAGAAAGAAGGGGGAGGAGAGCTAGACAGAGAGGAGAGATGGGAGAGAGGAGACAGAGGGAGAGAAAAAGGAGAGAGGGGGAGAAGGAAGGATATGGAGAAAGGGAGGCAGAAAGATATAGTGAAAGATGGAGAGACAGAATGAGAGAGAGAAAAGGAAGTAAGGAGGGAGACTGAGGTAAAGCGTGTGGCTCTGGTTAAATGGGGGAGTGAGGGATGAAGGGAGGAAATGAGGTTAATTGATTGGGCACAACACAGAGTCACAGCAAACTGAACTTGGCCATTTGTATTCAAATACTGTGGCTCATATTATTATCAGTGAAGAGATAAAGAAAAGAAATAAAGAGGGAGAGAGACTGGGAGTGGAGGGGGAAAAGGGGGAGGGAAGGAGACAGATACAAAGGAAAGAGAGATAGAGAGGGATAAAGAGAGAAGTAGAGAGAAAGAATAAAAGGAACTGAGAAAGCGAGGGAGAGAAAGAGAATAAGAGGGAGAAAGAAAAGTAAAGTAAGAAACTGTGTGTCACAGAGAGAGGGGGGGATAAAGGAGAGAGAGAGAATTTAGACAAACAGCAGCTCTGTGTTTTCTTATCAGCATGGCATTAGAGGAGATGATGAAGAGGAGGTAGACGAGCACCTTTGGGTGCTGTGTTGTTGATGGTTTTGAACAAATGTGTACAGACATGAAGAGCTCACTATAAGAAACAACAACTTATGGAATCTTGCTGTGAGCAGGTTTCCATCTCCACAAACCCAACTGTTATGTGGAGCTCTTCTGCATGTCTCCATGGAAATATTGTTCCTTAAGCTATAGATGATTTTATATAGCGATAGACTCTGGAATGTTATAAGCAAAGGAACAACATTTCCATGGAAGCAAGCATTTCCCACAACTACTTCCAGGCCAAATAAGAGTCAACTTTTTCTTTTTTCAGTGCAATAAAACATACAAAATGAAAAAAAAGCTTTTGTTTTAATAATTTTTCAACTAAAATGTTACACAGTGGTGCTTTAAGGTCTTTTAAGGGCATGTGGTGATCATCTCTATGTGTGTATGACCATATAAAACAACACTCAGAGATATGCTCTGGTGCAGTGAATGAGAGGTGCAGAACAAACGTGGGTGCATGTGTTTGTGCATGTGTGTGTGCGTGGGTGTGTGTGTGTGGGGGGGGGGGGGGGGGGATGATTTTTGAATGTGTGTGGTGCCCACTGCAGCTTCTCTGACATTTAAGAAGAAACATTGATCTGAGCTCCTGTCTGAAACTCACAAACCTGCTGCTGTCTGACCCCCTGTAGGCAGAGGGAGAGGGAAAGAGAGAGAGAGAAAGAAAGAAAGTGGGAAATGGAGAGGGGGCGAGGGGCAGGAGAGGAGAGGGGAGGGGAGAGAAAGGGAAACAGAGAGGAGAGAGGGAGAAAGGGAAGAAAAAATAGAGAGGAGGAGGGGGAGGGAGAGAGTGAGAGAGGGTTGGGAGTAAAGAGAAGGAGGGAGAGAGAGCAAGAGAGGGAGCTGGAGAGACAGAGAGGGAGGGGAAGAGGAAGAAATGACTAAGGAGAGGGAAGATAAAGGGTAAGAGGAGTGGAAAAGAAAGGAAAAAAATGATATTGCAAGGAAATACAAAGTGAAAGAGAGGGGGAAAGAGAGCAGGAGTAGAGGAGAAGGAGAAAAAGAGAGAGATGGTGGGGACGGGTTGGGAGGGAAGAGAAATTAGACAGAGGAAAGGAAGAGGGGAGAGAGTGAAGAAAGAGGGAATAAAGGCAAGGAATGAGAGAGCCAAAAGAGAGGGAGGAGAGAGAAAGAAGAGAAAAGAAGAAAGAAGACACAGAGGGGGAACCAAGAGAGGCAGGAGACAAGAAAAAGGAAAACTATTCTTTCGGCTTTACTGCAGCTGTAACCCCAAAATGCCAGATATACCTCACAGTTTAAAGAACTAAACTAAAGAGCTAAACTTTTACAACTCTTATGATTTCAAACTTTTGAAAAAAAAAATACATATCTGGAAGCATGTGGTATGAAGCTAATAGCAAAAACCAGCCAGGATAACATCAAAGTTTGAACGATGTATTATATAGTATGAGATTAAGTTAAAGCACAAGTATAGCAACTGTTATACTGCTTATATATGGAACTTTTCAAAAATCACTGTCCAGTCCCTGGCACTTTATATTGCTATGTGAGATTCTGGGGTCTGACACTTGGACTAATGGTCAAATTTGCTATGCCTGGAATGTTCCACAGTTCAGCATTAAATATCGCACTCTCTTTCTCTCTGTGTAATCCCTCAGTCATCCAAACCAAAAGTTAAATCTGTCAACTGGACAAAAAGTTGTCAGAGTGAAGAATTTTTTCTGCTCATCCAAGCCGCTTCTTCGGTTCTGGTCAGATTGCTGGTGGACACTGCCTTATATCTATCTGAAGGGAGGAGCTAACTATACCGAAACTGGAACCAGCTTTTGTTTACAGTGTCTGTATGTAGGCTAGGTCTATTGAGCTACACTAAGTGTGCATTGTTCCTGAGACATACTGAGCATATTCATACACCCCTTAATGGGTGTTTTTTCACATCTATTGGCATCCTGGCTAGCTTTATTGACCTATTTGTTTCCTTTGTTTTCTTTGGGTCTGATGATGGAGTTATAGATGGAAGAAAGATGATGTTTAAGGCTCCCATTCCTGTTTAAGGAAGGATTATCTTTCCTAACAAAAATTGCTTCTTTAATTCCCCGCTCAAACCATTTCTTTTCTCTGGCTAAGATCTGTACCTCACTATCTTCAGTAGTTAATGGCTTTGAGATGGAGATGTACGGCAGACATCTCTGTCTTTCTACAATAAGCAGGTACCACCAAAAAAAAGTTACAGGTCAGATCTGTGAATGTTGACCCAGCTCACACAGCTTTTTTATTCATTATTTTGCAATACAAACACATGTAATTGAATACATGATAGGTTTAATGCAACAGTGTGAAGGTGATGTGCAAACCCAAAACATGCACAGTAGGTCAGATCCTTCAACTAAGGTACTCCTGGCCAAGACTAGCTCTCTCTCTGGCCAAGATCTGGAGACGGGTCCCTCTGCTCCTTAACCCAGACACGGAGACAATAAAGTGTACCTTACCCTTAAGCTTGTACCAGAAATGCTACTTAGTGTATCTTTAAGCTTGAAAGAATTATCAACCATGTACAATAGAATGAGTTTACCTTTAAGTCCATTCATATTATTATTATTATTGACCCAAAGCAACTTGCAATGAAAACTCGGTAATCCATTTCAAAATGATAAAAAATTATTGTGGACTGTTACCATAGTGATTAACCATTTCAAAGAAAATTATATCTTTTGAATGGGAAAAGTCCTCAAAATGTTGCATATAACAAGTTTAAACCA